>NW_026252502.1:0-66940 GCF_025094135.1 Mucor mucedo | reverse complement strand
TCAAAAAAGATGACGCATTCAACGTTTTCAGTGGTGTTAGAAGCTCGCCTACGTATTGGAAAACCGAGAAATGTAACGTAATGGCCATGATTCGTCAGTTAGGCATTCCGACACTCTTTGTAACTCTTTCAGCTGCTGAAACAAAATGGTTTGAATTAATTGTTATTCTAAAGAAGCTTGTAGACAAAGACGAAATTACTGAGGAAGAAGCCGCTAATTTGTCAAGCGATGATATAGCAAGGTTAATTCAGGCTGATGCTCCGACTTGTGCTAGATATTTTGATAGACGTTTTCGACATTTGAAATCCACATGGAAGCCACCGTATGGCCCTTTCGGAGAGCATACCATTAAGGATTACTATTACAGAGTAGAATTCCAACATCGTGGAAGTTCATATGTACATATGCTTGTATGGTTATCCGATGCCCCTGTTTTCGATGGATCAAATGAGGAAATAGTTCAGCCTTTTATCGAAAAAATGATAGTATGTCAGTTGAATCCTGATGCAGAACTATATCCAGGGTTATCTGAATTAGTAGTCTCTCGCCAAACACATAATTACACCTTGACGTGTTTCAAAAGATCATTGAAACGAAACGGAAAAAAAATTGTAGATTCAATATCCCTTTCTTTCCCATGAAAAAAACAACGATTCTTTTAAAATTACCTGAGTTGAATGAGAACGCGACAGATTCTGAGAAGGATAGACGAGAAGAGATTCTTGCTATAGCAAAAAACATTAAGGCATATCTTGCTGATAATTCCGACGTTTTGAAAAGCATAAGAAATCCCTTGTCGTTCGATGATTTTCTGTTGTTGTTTGATATCAATTATTCTGAATACATTATGGCAGTTAGATCAACCCTTATTTGCAGCAAAGTATTTTTGAAGCGAGACGTAAGTGAGCTATTTATCAACAATTATAACCCGCTTATTCTCAGTATGCATAAAGCAAACATGGATATTCAATACATCCTAGACCCATATGCCTGTTGTATGTACATTGTTGATTATATCAACAAATCAAACAAAGAAATGACAAAGGTGTTGGAAAACGTACTATCAGAAAGCGTAAACAAACCAGTTTCTTTAAAAGGCGTATTGGGGTCTTTAATTTCAAAGTATTATAACCTTTGTGAAGTCTCTTTTCAAGAAGCGACGTACAATTCATTGCAGCTTCGAATAAGTGAGACTAGTCGTGCTACTGCATTTATACCAATTGGTAAAAAAGAGAATCGGTGCCGTATGTTAAAATCTAAAGCAGATCTTGAAAAGTTGAATCCAAACTCAGAAGACATATATTTGGTTGGATCTTTCAGAATGTAATTTGGCTCAATTTGCCGCATATTATGCATATTCTAAGAAAAAGCCTAAATCTAAAAAGAATGCCATTGCCGACAATGAATTATAAAATGATGATGGAGATAATATTCTGGATGAAGATGACCAAGGAGAAGAGAGTAACTCTTGGTTTGAATTAAAAAAACATGGGTTTCGTTAGAAGAAGAAAAAGATGTAAAATTATTAGATTTTATAAGGCGAAGGTTCACCAGCTGTCTAACATTGCCGTAAGTTGCCGTGAAGAAGGGAGAGGAAAATGATTTAGTTATAACGTAGAGAAATTGTTATATGAGATATAATAAAATTGGCTAAAATCACAGGTAGCAGTTTATTGCACTCTATTAATCGGTACAAATAGTCATTAAAAAGGCTGTCAAAATAATGCAATTTAAAGTGTCTTAGGTTATTGCTCTTGAGTGTGTATTGAGGCTTAACATCATCTTAAGTGTATTTGCAGTTTAGTATATTTTATAGCTATGATAAATTTCAACTTGTATTTATGGACGTTTAAGCGTTTAATTACTAATTGAATGGCTTAAATATATATTGACTTTTGTTTGTATTGCACTACTTATGTTTACACAGCTTTTTTTTTCAATTTCGACTGGTAGAATCCTTCTATATAAAGTATAAATCATTAAATTTTGTCACTCAAAGCATTACTATATAAACGTTACTATGAGTAGGCATATCATTAATATAGTTGCAATAGAGAATATTTTACTTCGTTTGTGATTTATATTGATGCCGGTAAGAAAATTGAAGACGTTTGGAAATTGTGAACGTATACAGTTGATTTATAAGTTGATTGCGAATAATTTGTACATGAAGTAAATGGAAATTCTGTTTAGAACACAAACTTTTCTATTCGACATTTCACAAAGTTGACATCCCTAATTAAACCAACATAGTTTTCAAGATGTAAAATCCTTTTTAATATTGTTGTCCCTAATTTACGATTAACAAAGTTATTGCAAATATTCATATTATAACATGGCTTTGAATTGCATACGACATTACCAATCTTCAATACTGTTATTTTGAAATGTATTACCGTTAGGCAAAGACGAAAAAACCAGTAATTTGGGAAGTCGCTTTGCATATTGTTAGAAAAATAATGAGAGGCTTTACAACATATCTGTCATAATTTCATAAACAGACTTTGTTACGAACGTCATTATTTATCTAATTTCCTTGTTCCTTGTTAAGTTGGTGCATACAATGCGGATTTGTCACGTTTGTTGTATGAGATTTACTCGCTCCCAGATTCAACTTTTATAAGCATGCACATACAGCTAACACGATAATTGAGGGCATTATCAGAAAAAAAGATTATTCAAATACCATCCAATGCAGCGGCATTTTAGGCTGCTATAACCAAAGATTCATAGTCACTTTTCGACAGTGAATTACTGATTCTATAAACCCCGTCGACTAATGGTCTAAAGTAATCATAAAGCAAAACCATTTTATGACTTCAACAATTCTGGGTTGTTGCAGCGAGCTTCCCTTTTTAATAGTTTGATGAATAATAAAATCGAAAGAATAAAATTTGTCACAAAAGCATCAGTATCTTTATTTTAATTATTTAGCAATCTGGTTCTCCCCAAAAATTAATAGTTATGATGTTCGATAATGACAACTAGTACGAGCTATTGGCGCTTTTATTTTTAATGATTTTCCTACTATTCTTCAATTTTAAATAGTTGATTGCACTCGATTTGAATTAGGTGCTGTACTTGCTCAACTTCAGGTGTGTTTTGCACATTAAGGCTTGAGTGTTTTGTCGTCATGAGTTTTTTGCGAATTTTGGATTAAGAGCTGAGTTGCCTGTTATCCGTGGTGATACTAGTTACCTTTATTAGACATATATTTTTATTCTTTTGAAAGGAACTTTATCATATTTGCCTCTAGGCCGCTACTTTTTTTTCCAGTAATGTAATTAACTTCTCTTAGTTTTTGTATTAGTTTGTTTCCCTTACTTATGTAATTTAATTTGAGAAAAGTGCCAAAGAGACGTTAATTCGAATTCTTTTACACATTAACAGGCACTTTAATAAGTTACTATGTTAACATAAGCCATATCAACAGTGACTATCTGTAGAATAAATTGTTAACTTTTTGCTTCGTGTCATTGGATGTTCTAATTAACTATCTCACGTCAGGTTTCACCCGATAACAAAAAACAACATTTTTACATGCAGTAGCTGTTATAGAAGCCGTACGTAATGCTGTTATTTCCTGTATGCAAAACATTGCAACGTGTATACATTTAGTATTGTAGAATCCGTTCTATGTGTTGGTTTATCTGGCAGAGATATTATTTTGAAATGCTAAAACTCAGTCTGACTATTATTGCTTCTATCTTGATGTATCAATTTAGTATGTTGGTTTATATAGTTTTATATGTTAAAAAACAAACTAAAACAAGAATATGCGTTTATAAAAATTCAAAAGCTTAATTGAATAGAAGATGTTTACTTATCAAACTTTGCTATAACTAGAGCTTTGTAGTTGGCAATTCCTGTTATTTTTTCCTCGTGGACAGGGTAGAAATGGTTTAACTCGCTGAAAACGTGTTGAAGTTTGTACAAATTTTTTTTTTTTACAAAACTTGAATCCACTGTAAAAGCATCAATGGCTTAAAAAAAAGCCAGACATGGACCAAGTTAAAGATTAACATAATAGAATAATACTGTATTTAATAACCATTGTTACAAGGCGTGTACAATAAATTGTCTTCCTTTTTTATTTCTGAATTTCTGAATTTCATAATGCAGAACATTTTTTGTTGTTGTATTACGATTGAAGATATTAACTTTCCAGAAATGTTAGAAACATTTCGTATACTTGTTCTTCTTTGCTGTGCGATATAAATGGGTACACAAAACATTTCCATATATGTCGAGTTAACGAACTCATTTTTGATCTTTGTATTGAGCTGAAACTTTGCCTATATCTTTAAGAAAGCATCAATAAGACCTGGTAAAAATCCCAAAGTATGTAAGTCAAAAACTGTTGATATATACCAAAACATTGAAATTTGGTCGCCGTATATAGAAGGTATACAGATGACCATATACGGCGAGTAAATGTTGACACCCTGGGATTAAGATAATATTAAGTGTCATTGCGTATCATGTTCTGAAAAGGCCATAGTTTTAGTTACAGGTGAATCCTGTAAAAACTGGGGCTTTACTCCAACTTTTTATTTTTCTTTAAAATTTACTCGACATAGATAGAAGGTATACAAAGCTTAAAAAAGGACTAGTACTTCCTTCGGAAGTACAAAAATCTATAAAAGGTGATTTTGCAAGCAGGAAGGTTAAGAACAACTTACTAAATGTTAAGAACAACTTACTAAATGTTAAACCAGATTCAATGAAAAACAGTTATGAGTTTGCATACCATATGATCATGCTGTATCACCCTTGGATGGACCAGACAAAAGACCTTAATGAAATCGATATTCTTGATGTATACTTTAAAAACTTTAATACTCTGTTATCTAAACATAGAGAATTCAGTGTGCTAGACGAAGATGCATTAGCAATGTTTGCCGAAGCTGCTATGGATCAAAATAACGAAGAGGATGAAAATAACGCAGGAGATGAAAACTCAGATTACATCAACAGTGGTTCTGAAAACGATTTTCGAATGTATGCGTTACCAGGTGATATCTCTGTAGATATTAACGACGAAATCAATGGTTATGGAAACACTCTGGCGCAACAAAATGGTTTTACTCAGCGAGCCTCGTCTAGCAGTACAACACCTTCCTCAACTCCAGCATCACGATACACACGACCCGATAGAATTGCCAATCTGGATTACGAGTCACTGCTATCAAAGCTGAACGTGGAGCAAAGAGATTGCTTAACACATGTAATGAACCATGTACGGCATGAAAATTGTGATGAGGTTCCTCTTCGCTTGTTTGTAACAGGTGGTGCCGGTACCGGCAAAAGCCTTCTTATTAATACCCTTTTCCAATCTCTCATCAGACATTATGATGTAGATCGAGATAGGGATTTAACAAGTAATTCAGTATTACTTACTGCGTTTACCGGTAAAGCATTTAACATTTATGGCCAAACACTACATACCGCGTTTCACTTTCCGAACAATAACAACGCTATACATGAACTTTCATCAGATGTCTCAAATACTATGACTGTTGCATTGGCAGAATTAAAAGTAGTGATCATTGATGAAATTAGCCTTGTTAGTACCAGACATCTTCTTTGGATTGATAAACGTCTAAGAGACATATTTGGTCGTGATAGACCATTCGGAGGAAGACATATGCCGTTTTTTTTTTTGGTACATGATTAAGGTCTCAAGAGTCACAGCATTCGTTTAAAGTTCACTACTTGACTCAAATAATGCGGCCAAAAGATGACGCCAGATTTGCCATAGCTCTAAACAACATGGCCAGTGGAACTATGACTGCGGAAGATATCGAATTTTTCTCCAGCCGCACATTTTCTTCAATACCGGATGAAGCCAAGGTTGATGGAAAAGAAATTATCCGTCTATACTTGACCAACAATGAAGTATCTCAATGTAATGAGGCTGTTTTAAGTGGCATGACGACAGAGGTACATGAATCAGTATGTTATGATAATGGTACAAGAGACAAATCGAACACCATTCCCAAGGAGACCTTACTTGAAAAACTAAAGGCTGTACCACACAACAAAACAGGTGGTTTATCATACTGCCAAAACTTACGAATTGGAGCGCGATATATGGTAACCATCAATGTTGATACATCCAACGGTTTAGTCAATGGAACATCTGGTATTTTAAAACAAGTAGACTTTAGATCATCCAATAAATCAACATCGTCATCTTTGCAAAAACCACTTCGCTTATGGCTATTGATGGAAGATGAAAGTTTCGGTAAAAAACAGAGAAAAGCTGGTAATTTTTCTGTAAATCTCCTGTCGTAAGAATCTAAAGAACATAGTTTCCAGTAGTTGTAGCGAAAGCCTTAACGGTTCACAAAAGTCAAGGGGGGTACTTATCCTAATGTGTTATTAGATTTAAGCAGGACAAGGTCACAAATTCTTGAAAGATCTAAAATATACGTGGCACGTTCAAGAGCAACCACTGCACCCGGTCTTTTTATAGTCGCAAAGAGATTTGTACCTATCACACCACCAGCACCAACAGATGATATATCTAAATAGAATTATCACGACTTAAAACTGTACTACTGAAACCAAAGTTCAGCTCTTTACACTCACCGCGCACAAATAGTTATTCAAGTTATTTCCCACAATGCTCAAAGCCTAAATGCTCATGCCGACCAAATAATTAACGATGCAATATATATGGCATCAGATTATATTTTATTATCTGAAACTTGGACCACTCAGAACCAAATTTTTGATATTCCTGGATTTACTGAAATTTCTCGAGCTTATGGGGCAATGTGTCTTATAAATGATAAATTAAATCAGTCCACAACATTTAAAAAAATACAGTTATTGAATGCATCCAGTGAAGGGAGTATATCTATAGTGGGATTTAGTTCTCCGACATTGCTTGTTCCATCAGTTTACATATTCCCTAAATTCAAATTAGGCGATGCTCTTCCAATTATAGGATCATGTATCACGGACAATGAAAGAATAATTTAGCTGGTGATTTTAATGCGGATTTTAATATCAAATCTTTAGCAAGAACAAAATTATTACAACTTCTTGATAAATACATTATTATGCACACAGCCATGCCAGATGATATGAAATCTACAACAAATAATGGCACATTCATCGACAACATATTTACTAATTTTACTGATCAAGAAGGTGGTAGATATATATCGTTCAAAAGCTACCATGACCCGTTATACATTACGTCTTAAGCACATTTATTCAATAAAATTTAAGCTCATGTGATTCCAAGAAAAAAATTGTCTCACATCGGATTAGAAAAATGCCGATTAGCCTTGGGTGTGGCGTTCTTCATGTTGTTTACGGAGTTAGAAAGCATAAGGGAAAAGGGCTAAAAAATATCATGTCCAACAAAAACAGTGCTTTAAAAATAACCCCAGACTGTTCATTATTACGGACTTTGAAAATTTAAGGAATACGTATGCTGAAAAAAAAAACTGCGTCATCATTTTAAGGTTCACAGCCACAATAAAAGTTGTTAAAATTTTTTTTTCTTTCTTGTTTATATTTCTCACCAAAGACAAGGGCCTCAATATAGCTTTTATATCTACCAAGAATCTCCCAAGCTTATTTTCTGCCTTTTTATCGTCATTCCATAAGAAATTCGTTTACGCTAACTAAAAAATGATTTAACGTAAGAACACAAACCATTGAGAAAATTAGGAAACATGAACTAATTACCATCTGACCATAGAACATAACAAAAATATTTGAAAGAACACCTTCCATATATATGTATCAAAGCCTTTTATATATATTTTGGTTTCAAGTCTAGGAAAAATGCCGAACAGAAGTTTAAGGAATCCATCATCAAACTAAGTAAGTAAAATGCTTGACAAGGAGCTGCAAGACTTAATTACTGAAGAGCTCTTAAATGACAACTTCCAGGTAGTTTTAGTTGTAAATGATTAGTGTCTGGTCACGTCTATCATGGATGATTATTGGCTCACCACACAGCGACAAACCAATGAAGTATCCATCTTGAAACGAAAAGGGGAGACGAGTGCGGCCAAGGCTTCTCAGCCCAAAAAGGTTTTTATTGATATTTCTCGACTTTATTTCGGCATGACAGTACTAACTAGTTTACTTTTTTTTTTACCAATGTTAAGAGCACCAAAGACAAAAAGTTGTCATCTTCGTATGTTTGCATTTGATATTCTTCTTGAGTATAAATACTTATCATAACCATCTTTATAGAGTTGATAAAGAAGGAATAGTAGATTTCAGTAATACAGGCCCATCAGGACAATCTCATGTCATTGTTTGGAATGATAGTCAAGGTGTAGAGGTATTAAGTGCTTCGTATGAATTAAAAGATGAATTTAAGAAGGCAATTTTAAAAACCTTTAAAAATGTAAGATAATCAAAGTATGATAGTGCAGACTATAATAGCGCATACTAATTTTTTTTAGTCGGATCACATCAATATCCAATATCGCAAAACTCTTGACTACCAGATGAACGCATCATCTGAGGACTTGTTTTTTTTTAAAATACTGTCCCATTTGTAAGTGTGCAAATTTATGCTACCTTAATCATAAAAAGTATCCAAAAGTATAACAATTTCACCTATCATTATTAGGATTGAAGCCTATCAAATCAATAGTCACATTTTTAACATTGAAGAACAAAGGCACTTAAGTGAAAAGAATTTTGACCATAAGATCTATGCCCGACTTTTGGAGTTACTCTTCTCAGACCGAATCGACATAAAAATCAGAAGGTAAATAAATTTAGATTTTTATGCTGAACTGAAGAATAACATTTTTTAATTTTTTAGCGGGGAAACTAAAATGGATAACTTTAAGCTCGATTATCGTATTGGCTTTTATCACAAAAGTTCATTTATCGATGTATCCAACATTGATGTCAGTAAAGCTGCCACGGTCACCAAAGTAAAGGACCACCACGACCATTTCAAACTGATTCGTTCAAACGGTGTGGATCTCGGCATTAAATTTTCACAAACCGAAAAGAGTCTGGGTTGTATCCATGCCAAAGCAACCAAAAATATGGACGCTGGTAAATACATGGTGTTGGAAAGACCACCCTTAGACAAGAAGCCGCTGAAGTATTGGGGTTCAAGTTCATCAATGCGGAGAAATTTACTTTGAAGAAACTTTAAAGACTACCGTATTTGACTTTGTCAGTACTTGAGGTTGGGACCAATTCCGCATCAGGGAGTCGGGATGTATGAACAATTGTTAGGAAAGGACTCATTTTGGTCGTGAATATGTTACTTCTTGTGGTGGTGATATTATTGAAAGTGCTGAATCCGGTGATATCTTAAAGGAGCATACTAAGATCGGTAGTAAAGTGTTGCATTTGGTGAGTGATCTGGGTCAAGTTGTTCATTATTTAAATCGTGTTAAGACATGTCCCATGTATGGTGAGGATATGATAAAAGTTTGGTGACGTCGTCGTACTTGGTATAAGGAGGTTTGTAACTTTGAATTCGTTGCCTATGTGAATATCATCGTGGATGACGGTTACGTCTCCCCTACCGGGTGGTTAGCCATTAAAAAGGATCTCCAGATATTCCTTTTCTTCATCAGCGGTCGTGATACCAACCAAGTAAATACTACTGTCGGTCGTGTCGGAGTACCCGCAACCTTTAAATCATCGACTTCCAAGGACCTCAACTCTGTTCTCGAAAACCTCGAAGAGATCTGTGAAGGTACTGATGCTGTTGAACTGCGCGTGGATCTTTTACAAAAGCCTGATTTGAATATGTCGATGAACATCTCTCTTGCGTAGAATGGTGTTGATTCCTGTTATTTACACTATGAGATCGAAGGGTCAAGCAGGTGCCTCCCCCGATAATGATGAAGAGGGTATGTTCGAATCACTCACTTGGGGTCAACGTTGGGGTTGTGAATATGTTGGAGTCCTATCAATATTGAATGGCATGTGCCCTCCAAGGGCGAAAGTCTCATTATTTCTCCTTGGCACGATGTTCAGAACGTTACACCTTGAGATGGTAAGGCCAATCAACTCAAGTATGACGCGTGTGGAAAATACGGTGATATCATTAAACTTGTTGGCAATACTCAAAGTTTCCAAGACAATATGGCACTTGAAACATTCTGCGCTTCCAAGAAGGGTGGTAAAGATCTTATTGCTATCAATATGGTTGCTGCCGGACAGTTACCCGAACTTTTGCACGGAGATATCAAGGGTACTATTTGTGACATGGCTTACAAGTCTTATTGTACAAAGTTGCTTTGGCTAACTGAGCGTAAAGGCTGGTCTTGTCGAAGGCATCAAAATCTTGATCTCTCAAGGTATTGCTAAATTTAAAATCTGGACAGGAAAATGTGTCCCAATTACCGAAATTGAAGGAGAAGTGTCAGATATCCAGAGATGCAAACCTTCATAAAATACAGTGGACACCCTGCAATTCGAACAAATTGTTTCAACACAGACCAAAAGAAATGGTTTTCCATTAGGTTGTTTCAAACTACTGGTTAATAATTAAACGTTATCACTCGGTTCTCTTGTCCTTCTTTTACACAAGCATGAACCCCCTATGTCATTTATTTTTCTTTTATTCATTTCAAATAAATAGTATTGACGCACAGATAATATTATGAAAGTTGTAACACGTTTATTATTAATCATATAACTAAATCTAAATTTATTTAAAAATGGTTATGATGAATCAGATACCACTAACTATTCGCATATACATACATTAACCTGGAAGAAAAAGAAAAGGGGAAAAAGAGTAATAATGAAAAGGTTTAAAAAACAAAGCTTGTTTATTTTTGGCAACGCCGTACGGGTCTATTATTTTTACAGCAACTATTTCATCAGTCTTGTAAAAGACAGGTTCAAGACACTCTCCTGTTTTTTTTGCAAATCTAAATTCATGTGTACTCACTTAAAGTATTTAGGACACCTCGGCCTGTCGAAAACTGGTAAGTGTGTAAAGGTTTGTTCTTTTTTGACTTTACATATCAAGAAGGTACTCCGGGCTCGAACTTCGTTTTTGGTGAACTTATAAAGAATCATGACGTCTCCCCTTATTCAAAGGCCATCCCGCGCATGAAACCCTACGATGAGGCAGAGCAAAAAAGAATTGTCATCTTCGATACTAAGGACCTTGTGTCTAACAATAAATATGTCATAAAAACTGGTGACGCTTTCAAAGTTGATATGAGTACAGTGCATCTATTTTATAATGAACAATTTTTGGCTCCAATTTTTTAAAAAAAAGAAAAACGCTATCTCCTAGTTGAATTTAACATGTATCAAAAATCTGGCTCTATTATGTTCTTTATTAGAGAGTTCTTCATAAACTAATAGAGCCCGATTTGTTTCTTTTCACACAAAATTTTTTACAGATGGCAAAACAAAATTTGCCATTTACAGTGGCGAGACCCAAAGATGTCCGGGAGGTGTTTTACAGTGCAAAAATTCATAAAAATTAATCAGACATATCCCGGTTAAACGTTTTCCCGGGATAAATTAGATTCCTCTGTCAAAAAATCCAGTGTAAAAAACGGACCTTTAAGTTCTGAAAATGTCCGTTTTAACGAAAATTGTTCATTATAAAATAGATGCACTGTAGTAATGCTGGGAGTGTTGGAAACATACAAAATTATTAAAACCCACAGCCACAAATCCCTTTTTCTCATTTTACTACGTAATCTGAAGTTGTCTTTTTCTTACCCTGGCTATCATCGCCATAAATTTTTTTTCTCTTTAATAAATCACGTTTATCTTTTGACATGGTATTTCTACATCTATTTATTTATGTATAGGTTGTTTTTATAGAGATTTGAAAATTTGGCCTTTGCGATCAGCGCTCAAAAAATCGAACATATCGGAGATATCGATATTTTCGATTTTTTGAGCGATATCGCCAATATCGATAAAAAAAAACATTTTGATCACTGATTTATTTTAGGGTGTTGTATATTACCGCGAATAGATTTAAAAGAGATGCTTTTTCTTCTTTATTTTAAAACGAACTCAGAAGGATGGTTTTGTAAATAGAAGCTACTACTTTGTATAAGACATACGTAATTAAATTAATAGTATTTTCATCACAATCTCAATTTCATATAATATTCACTTGAACAATTGAATTTATTTGCAAAAAAAAAAAAAGTGGCAATGAGTAATGGAATACATTTATGGCGGACATACTAAATAGAATATAGTACTATCATAACCTTGAGTTTCTACCTAATACCCTCAGTATGCCTGAGTAGATGGGTGTAATAATTTAGATTTTTAAAGTAGTTGATCATTTACTTTATAACAAAATGTTTATTGAAGCAGTAATATGCTATTTGTCCCGATTTTAAATTCCTACTACTACATAAGTTATGGGACCAAAGTCAATCAATATATGATTAAAAATTTACTTTGAGTGCGTGCTTATTTAATGTATATTATAAAGGTGTAAGTAGTCAGAGAACGGCATACATTCAGAAAATGGCATAGCAAATAAAAGAGAGTAAAATAAAAGTGGCAGTAGCATAGAATTTTAACATAAGCATAAAAAAATTTAACATAAAAAAATTAAGAAGCATAGAGTTCAAAAATATAAATGAATGGGCGATATAGTTACTCTTCGTTATAATACGCATCATTGTCTGAATCTCCCGAATCTTCATCATCGTTAATTTCCATAGGAATAACGCTAGATCTCCAACAAAACTAGACAAATCATCTGCTGTTCTCCTTCTCCAATCTTTTGCTAAAGGCGAAGGTAGCTAATATAGTTCTATAAGTCTAGCGGCTCCTTTTTCATAGTCATTAAGATCAACGAGTGGATTTTTGCATGGCGAATCTTCAATATTGTTTTCGAAGTTTCTTGTATATTGCCATAATCTTTAAATTTCTCCCTGGATTGGCATTAATTTTTTAATATATAAATAGTTAGATATTGGAAGACTTCCAAAACTTTTTTCCCTTGATTTTAATTTTAATTTAAACTTCGCTTAAAGCATTTTCCGATTAAAATCGTTAAGGCTTCCAAAACGTTTAGACAAAAATTAATTTTAGTTAAACTGCACAAATTGCGAAGGTAACAACGATAAAAGCACTCATTCTTTGTATGGCAAAGTTCCTAATTGTTTTATGCTTAGATAAGTCCCATTGAAGAAAGCCATTCTTCTGAGGGTAATGAACAGAATAAGCGCCAAAGAAAAAAAATAAAAAGTTGAAAAAGTTAAAATTTGACCTTAGTAGAGGGGGGGGGGAGGCCTCAATAAACTTTTGCTGTAAATTTTTAAATTAAAATCAAGTTAAAAAATGGTTACACGAATCCAAAAAAAGAAGAAAATATTTAAATCCCGGTTAAAAATTAAATTTTGTAGTTTTGGAAGTCTTCCATTTACTACGGATCAAGTCCCCAGAATGTGACCTGGTAACTTGATATAATTATTTGAATATTATGTTATCCCAAAGTGATATTTTGTTATTTTCTTTGTTATAAACTGTTGGTGGGAATAGTAATGTTGACATGCTTTAAGCATTTGGCAATGACGAAAACAGAAAAATAGAGAAATATGTATTTTATTATATGGGACAAAAAAAAAAGTTACTCTAACATTTGACTTGGGTCAGCACTGCCTTCTGTTTCGTATATCTTGTTGATTTTTTTGGACAGGCAGTGTAATGAATACCCTTTTTGAGATCTCCTTCTTTCTGCAATGTCTACTGCTGTTCTGGTGGTAATATTGTTCTGACTGTCATATCGTTCAATTTCGTTTATTATCAATCGACGTTTGTTAAATTTTCTTTTTCTCCATTTCTCCATCTGGCACCCCATCCTCTCTCTAAATTCTTAATCGCATGACCGCCACATAGACCCTCTGTCGATTCACGCCACAAATTATTGACGGAAACAATTCCTCGACTCATGCGATAACAGGGTACAACATTACTGTTGATATTGCCATGAAACGTCTATGAATGATCCGTCGCATTACTGCCAGAAAATGAATTGGGTTCGCTTTGTCGAGGTATGGCTGTTGTAGTGATATTTGTTCTACCCTGATCCTCCCCTGATCCTCCAGGTAGACTAATGCTCAGCCTTATACTCGCTTGGCCTGTAACAAGTCTGGTAATATAGTATATAATCTTTTCTTGAGATGCTGATTGTGTATCTATTCGTGTTGAAAGATCATGATGCATGCATTTAATTTTGTCTTCTAAATTCAGCACGCAGCATTACAACAAAGCATTTACAGAAGCATTGTCTTCTTGGGCGACGATGAGCATGCGCCTGTAGACAAACGTTTTTTATGAGTACATTATATGATATTGATTATTGCATAAATCTGAACTTACTCCCTGTAGTCTGTAAACATTTCATGCGAAAACAGACTATTTTGCCAGAGTGGATGGTTAGGAAACTTTTCCATCAAAAAGATTGCGTCCTGGATAATAGTTGTTCTAAGCACAAACAACAGTTCAAAAAAGCTTTTTGCTGCAATTGTTACTTCCATTTCTGTGTTGTTTGGGTTTGCTTGCTTTGCTGTCAATCTATCATGCCATAACTCAAGATCAGGAAATATCATTTTGCAAAGAGATTCAGGTGGATCAACACTAGCTCTTGGTAAACAAAATTGTCCTGAATTTGAATTGGTTAATTTTATAAAAAGAGAAAGATATGTTTCTAACGAACCTTGCTGAACAGTGAATCCGGCCATCACCCTCATTACTTATCTTGGTAATCCAGTCAAATAAGCACCGTTCATGGTTGTGTTGTTCCATCGACCTGAGCACCTGTTTTGGTCTTCATTTACTCCAGCTAAGTCGGCCATTCTTGCTGCAGATCCACGATTGATATGTGTCTTTTTCTTAGCCAATATTTGGACCCTCTCTAATCATGTGGCTACTGCATCACGGTGGCTGGCATAAGCCAGTACTTTAGTTGTATCAGAGTCACTTGATTTGAATAACTTGATTCTATACCGATTTTCAGAAGTTGTGGAATCAGGAAAAGGCTCGTTTTGAACATGAAATCTCCAGAATAAATACAAGCCAAAAATCATAATAGGGCAAATTTCTACTTGGGTGCTACGGATACAGCCTGTCAGTTCAAGACGATTATTTTTGTTTGTTTTTCCTTGTCTTAATATCATGACTAAAGCAGGACACTTGATATCAGGTCGAACACTTTCAGAATCCAAGTTAATCGTTTGGAAATCGGTCAATTCGGCATTTCTAATCGATTCTCCTCTCAACAAAAAGTAGTGAGAAAATAAAAAAGCCAATGCATCACGTAAATTCTCCCCGTGGTTTCGTTGTCCATTTAAATAAAACTGAACAATTTTTGAGACTTGGTCTAAAGAAGTATAACCATCAGCTAAAGTTCCCTCTCCACGATCCTCACAGTTTTCACGAGACACTTCAAATTCTTTCATTTTTGAACTTTTAATCAGGCCTAAAACAGTTGCTCTTGGATGCTCATTACAATTAATCTTTTTTTGAACTTGGGTCTTGTAAAGATCAGTGATTGCCGCGATATATTGCTCAAGAGTTGATGTTTTAATCTTTTTTGGGGCAGTAGGAACTTTGGACTTCTGGCGAGAGTTACGGCCCAATACCTATATTTAAATAACCCTTTGTAGATACTCTGTCCTTCGTCGTCTTCCTCGTCTGTTACGATGTCATCAGCGATCAAGCCTAACTCCTCAGCAAGCTCATCGTCACACTCCATAGCCGTGACCATGTCACCTTTCTTTAAAGTGCTATTCAATTGGTACAGATTAACATAGGCCACTTCACTTGTAAGATCCACATCCTCTTCCAGGGACATGTGGCTCATAAGATTGTCGATGCTCATTCTAGCGTGAACGTTTTTTGGAAAAATTAGCTGTAGCCTTTTGGAAAAATTATCAACCACATTTGGAAAAATTAGCGTCTGACTTTGAAAAAAATTAATCATTTATTGGAAAATGAGGTGGGAAATGCAGTACAAATGGGACAGTATCATGTCTGGCTATGTTGTATGTATACAAATATGGTCAGGCTATAAAACAAATTAGTATGTACTATCATAACGGTATTATTATATTTTGATTATCTTACACTATCAAATACTCTGTTTTCTAGAAATCAACACGAAACAGTTGAAGGTGGATTCCCTTTTTAATTCTCCTTGCAACTGGCTTGAGGAGCCCATTTTGATGAGTCCCAGAATACCTTCTTTAGTCCGCCTATAAAGAAGGTAGAGGCAAGTATGTATTTACATTCAAAGAGAACGCCTATAAAGAAGGTAGAGGCAAGTATGTATTTATATTCAAAGAGAACGCCTATAAAGAAGGTAGAGGCAAGTATGTATTTATATTCAAAGAGAACGCCTATAAAGAAGGTAGAGGCACGTATGTATTTATATTCTAATACAATAGGTGATTCAATAATCATCCATCATGGACAGCTCCAGACACTAATCAAAATAATCCAATAACGCGTTAAATACTGCCAAATTATTCATTTATAAATAAAACTACCTGACAGTTGTAAGCGTGCCAAGCTTGTTTTAAGCTCTAAATAGCTGTAAACAGACTGTAAATAGTTGTCATTTACGAACTCTTCAGCAATAAAGTCTTGCAGCTCCTTGTCAAGCACTTTATTAAATTTAAGGATACATTCCTTAAACTTTTGTTCAGCGTTTTTCCTGGGGTTGAAACCAAAATTCCATATAAAAGGCTTTGATACATATATATGGAGGGTGTTCTTTCAAATATTTTTGTTATGTTCTATGGTCAGATGGTAATTAGTTCGTGTTTCCTAATTTTCTCAATGGTTTGTGTTCTTACCTTAAATCATTTTTGAGTAAGCGTAAACGAATTTCTTATGGGATGACGATACAAATGCAGAAAATAAGCTTGGGAAATTCTTGGTAGATATAAAAGCTGTATTGAGGCCCTTGTCTTTGGAAAAAATTTTTTTAACAACTTTTATTGTGGCTTTGAACCTTAAAACGATGACGCATTTTTTTTTCAGCATACGTATTCCTTAAATTTTCAAAGTCCGTGATCATAATTTAGGCCTAATTTTACCCTTGGTGGTTAAAAATGATTTAATTCTTTTTTCTTGGGTGCCACAAGGCACCCAAAAAAAAATCTGTATTTGTTTGAATTGTGCTCTTTAGCAGTCATTACAATAAAATTATTTAAAGCCAAGGTGTTATTTTTTTATTGATGGGTTTCGCATAAAAATTATTCTTTCATTGAAATTGACAAACGGACATTTTGTATCTCCCAGAACAGTTGTCTTTTAAGCAAATGCCACATCTATTGACGCAATACTTGGATCTTGATCGACCGCTGCAAGAAGATGAGTCTTTACAAACAAAGCAAATCCTGTTTGATCTTTTTGGTTTTTTAGTGACAGGATTTGCGGTTGTTGGGCTGATGGATGGCGAAGGTACAAGAGGTAAGAGTAGAGGAGATAAACTCGGTGTTGAAACTGGCAAACATTTAGGAGCCAATGGAGCTGGTCCTAGCACCTGATTTTTCTGTTTTACCAGTTAGTTAGTTGGTCTTGCGGATACAACGACTTGCAAGTTTCCGTAATGGTTAACTGGCCTGGGTTGCCTCAACGTAGCTACAGATTCAGGCATTCTTTCTGGTCGTCCCAAAACGCTTCTAATACTTTGGCGGATGTTTTGATTGAGCGCAATTGAGTCATTAAAAACATTGGCCTCAGTTCGTTTGTTGAAGTAAATTTTGATGTGCTCTGGCGTCTTACAGTAACTCTCGTTACCATCAGCAAATGCAGACCAAATTTTCGCAAACATCTCGAAGTCTGGAGTAACACTATCTCTATTAAAAAAAAGCTCCTTGTTTTTGTCAATCAGTAACTTTTTATACGATAATACTTCTTCTTTGGTATGAATTGGTACTACCGCATGTAGTGTATGTTGTCTTTGTACTAAGTAACGGTACAAAAAGTTGCGAGCCGAATAACCTTCTTTTCCAAAATTTTGGCAAAAAAACTCAGCTCAAGCATCTTAGTTTTTATCGCATTAGTGAACATCGTTGTTGAGATAACTCATCCCTTTCCATTGACTGCATGTTGTAAGCATCAATAAACGGATATTCAAGTGCTATTATACCAAAAGTTTCCACCTATTTTCCAACAAAATCGGCGGATAGTTTTTCGATATGATGTAACGAGTAATTCTTAACGGGACGGTGACCAACATACAATCTCATCATATTCATGCATTGGGTAATCCATCCATGGACTTGTATAATGACTTTTATAAATCACACCTTCTCAATTTCTCGGTTTACATCTATCAATTAAAGTACCTTGATGTTATGATACAGTCGAAAGTATACAAGAACTGAATCGGCAAGACGAGGACCAGAGTTGATGGACGAGAATTTTCGTATGATGTTTTGATAGTATCCTTCTACGGAGCTGGTACCTCTGAAGCATGAATATTTCATTAAGCCATTATTATCTTTACCAATTTCTCTGTACAATGGCGGGCCATCAATCAGATCAGAAACATGACCCAACTCAATGGATCTTAAAACACTTTTGGATATTCTCACAGATTCCTTGTCGAAGAGCGGAATCCCGTCTTGGTACACGGTAAAGACCAATACTGATCAAAGACAAGCTTAATAGCAGGTGATAGTTGGTTCGGTGGAGGAATTCTTCTTTTGACTCGCTTTAGAATAAAAACTGGATGACTTGCCATGTATGCCTTGAAATCAGTGTTGATAGTTTCCAAATAGTTTTGACATTTTTTTATCTACTGGATCGTAAACAAATAAAGCATCTCAAAAACGCTGGTAAAACTCTCTATACATACCATGCTTTTGTGATAATTGCAGCATATCCATCAAGTGGAATGCATCTTTCAAAACCCGAGACGGTACTGATGATTGGTCTGCAGAAGTTTCATTGACCGGAGTGGGCAGGGATATCAAGTGAGTTGCTGCATTTTCGAAGGTTGATAACTGGAGTTTCGACGCAGTTCGTAACAAATTCCAATCCACAAAAACATGAAAAGGGGTTGATCCAAAATCTTTCAAACATACTGGCATAGCTTGATGAGACGTAGACATACTTTGTTGATTTAGTTCGTAATTTGGAACTACTGTACCAGGTATCTTAACTTGCACATCTTTGATGAGAACTTGCAGACTCTCATCTACAACAGTTTTATTTTTTTCAAGATATATCTTTGCTGTAGGATGAAGTACGCTTATATCTTGTGGTAAATCCTCTAAATATCCAAACGCACATGGAGAGACCTTGCATGAATTTGTATACAGCGAAACAGGCGTGTTTTTTGCTGTTGATGGGCTGATCTTTTTATGCACTGAAGGACAATCAATTAAGCTTTCAGAAATAGCCATGCTTACATAAGCATCTCATGCGACATACTTGATTTGATCTTGTGTAAGCTGAGCAGCATTCCAGTTTCCACACCTGATGCCAGTCGGTTTAGGCAATGATACCTTTAAAACTACTGCACAAATTTTGGCCAAAGAGAAAGACATTTTTTCTATGACTCCTTTTCCTTGCGAAATGGGCACAGCTCAATCATACCTTCAGGGTTTATCTGATATCCTCTCCTTAAACGTGTAAAATCCCCAGAAATTTTTTTTCCAATCTTCTTCACATCACCACACTCCAAAAGATGTTGTAATTTTTTAGGAAAGTCATCCATCGTGAATTCAAACGTACGAAAAAGATAAATTTGTTCCTTGTAGCAAATTTGGATTAGAGATACTTCATAAAAAGAGGCTTGGGCTCCTCTTGATCTGGAATTAAAATCTCCATGGTTTCGTGCTATCCATTCACAGTCAAAACCAACGTATAAACAATTGTTTGTTTCTAGGCCATCCAAAATGTTTTGACATGCGTTATCAATATCTTCTGGAACGGAGAATACGGATATATTCAGGGTATCTGGAAGTGTCAAAACAGGTAAGTCTGAGTTGCGTTCTGGAGTTGAGGTTTCTTCACTGTTTGCTGGCTTTTGAATACTTGTCTTGCGAACATTATCTAACAGGCTTGGTAGTACACCTTCCAAAAAAGCTCGGTCACTGTTTACATTGTCCGTGTAAAAAAGCGAAGGTAACTGATAGCCGTTAAGAGTGTAAGATTTTACAAGGGCATTAAAAGGCGAAGCAAGGTGAGAAAGTGCCTTAGAAGGAGCCAAAACCTGCATTCTTATTTCTTCGTATTCGTTTAAACAAGTATACAAAGCTGTGAAGGTTGGTTCTCCTTTTAGTTTCCCCATATGGCCTGTGACTTTGAATGAATGGTCGACTTTAAGGATGCTACCATTTAAGGACATCATATGCCAATCCAATTGCGGCCTTATTTTCTCGATTATCGACGTGTATATATAGCTCAGATAGCCTGGCGAAGGAACAAAGCCATTAAATACAATCTTTTGTCAGAGAATTCAGAGAGCTCTGGAAACATAATTTTTTTAGCGTTACCCCTCGTCAAGAGTGAATTGATGCCAGGGTTTTTTCTTCAGATTACAGGCTGCATCGTAACACTGTAACTCGAGACCAGCATGCATTTCTCTCAAAATGTTTGAAAGTCGCACGGGACCCACAGAGTTTCGGAATAATGGACGCATTAGTTTAACCAAATCTTTTGAATTTCCAGGTTTGTGTGTTAAAAGAGCTGGAAAGTCATATTGAACTCGGAACGGGAGCTGTCTAATTAACCTGGAATCTACCCCTATTGAAATGATGCTGCTTGATCGAATTTTTACACCTGTAACGTCGTGTCATAATGTAGAAGCAGCTATAAAAAGTGCATTAGTTTTCCAAAGTTACGCATGAATATCTAATAATCTTTGGCCGTTGAATAAAGACAACATGGCATATAATTACATACTCTTCTAAATCAATTATTCTTCTTGCTTTAGTTTTTTTATCAAATTCTTTAAATTCAATATCAGATCCACAGGAGGGACACACCAGATTGTCATGCAAGTGATCAGGTATCAAATAAATGTTCTGGGGTGATACAACTTTGATGGATCTACACTGTTTGCCAAAGCAAATGAGGGGCTTCGTGTTTGTGTCCAAAAAGTTCCTCTTTTATACTCATCAGGAAGGTGACCCTTGTTTTTGTTGTTCTCTCCCAATCTTTGCTGAAGATTGTTGTGATATTTGGAGACTTCAATATCAGAGGGCATTGAAGACGCAAATTTGCCATTTTCGTTGATTGTCCCCTCATCTAATTCTTCGAATGTTTCGTCATCAGAATCTTCTTCAAATTCTTCTTCGGCTTCCTCCGTGTTTACAGGAATAGCATTGTCTTTAATACCAGTTGTATAAAACTGGGGCTTAAAATCCTATATGTTAACAATATTTTTGAGAGCATAATATTTGCATGATTCATACCTGTTCGGTGCTTGTAGATGATTCAGATTGTCCGACTTCGTCTGCAGACTCAGCAAAAAAAATTGGACAAGGTGGATTGGTTATCGATCTATTTACGTTTACGACCAGCATTGTGTCCATTTTTATTTATTTGTCCATTTGGGCGCCCCCTTTTAATATTAGTGGCAATTCCAGTAATGTTTTGAGAATTAATACTATTGTTTGACATATTCAATTATAATGTATGGTAAACAAGAAAAAAGAATATTATTGTGTTCAGTTCCAGCTCATAACTTATCTGATTCTCATTGCATTTGAACCCATATCATTGTGACACCCAAATGGCCGTTGTCGTGGATCTTTTCCTCCTTTTATATGAACAAGAAACAGTTCAAATATATACTTAAATTATAAATCAAATCAGATATCTAACCTTACTTGAAGTAGCGTATGTGGTTTATCAATTCAAACGCTTATTACGCAATGTGTATTTGACAGATATACGATTGCTGCCTGGCTAATCCTCTATATTTGGAAGCCGCTTACACTATTTGAAGCAAATCTACAGGCTAGTTTTCAAAAAAATTAAGTTTTTATTGGCTCCCCAGTCCTCTCCCACAAGCTTAAGGCCTAATTTTAGTTGTAGCATACAAGTCATGAAATTCAGGTCTATTCATAAAACATATACGTGATGGTTTAATCTTTACTACCTAATGTTGGCCTAAAAAAAAAAAAAAATGGCACACAATTGAAACAACGCTACTCTTCTCCCAAAAAAAATTATTCTAAGCGTAGTAAAAAAAAAAAAAGTATTCTAATACTCTTTTATTCAACACATGTCAGAAACCATTACGAAATTCACTGTCTTATTTACTGCCCAGAAGCAAAAAAAGAACAAGACATGGCAAGACGGTTTGTTCATTATCCATTGTAGACCGACATTCTTTTCTAACATTGCTTCTTTTCCTACCACAGGTTATATGAAGTACTTTAGTTTTAACAAGAAGGTACCACCCACAAAATAAAATAAAAAATCTGCCTTGTTTGAACTCACGCTAACAAAACTTTCTTCTTTTTTAGCTGTCTCTGTTTGATGAAAAAGGATATAAAATTGACCAGTAAGTCTCCTATTGACACCATTTTCTTGCTTACTTAATCCTCCCTCCCCACAGAAAATTCTATAAAGCAGGTTTGCCCGCAGTCGGTGATGAATTAGTATTTGACGGTCATCTCGTTACGTTAGAAGCCCTTGAATCAACTGAACCCTCGACTACGTCAACTCGACCCTATCATCAACCACCACCACAACAAGCACATCGACCGGTAATCCTAGTGAGACAACCCGTACCGAGCGTAGTAGAGTCCCCAGAACCGATCATTACAACAAGAATACACTTACCTCCTACCACCACTACTACTACAATCCCAAAAAAGAGAGCCCCGTTTGGATTATCCAAACGAACGAGTTCAACACTTCATCAATCCACGCATGCTGAAGCCTATAATTTATCAGCGAGTACAATCAACTTACGGAACGAAAGCCCATCCATTCCACAAACGACAGTTCCACAAGAAAGTCCGCCTGTGACAGCGACGATCCCATCACGTATGCAGGAATCTAATGTACCTAACAAAAGATCGAGAATGGGATTATCCAAACATACGACATCTAGTCTTCACGCATCTGCACGTATAGAACCTTCCGCTATGGAAGTGGATTCAGTGCCGCCTAATATGGCAGAACAGAATAATATATCTACGACAAGACCTCAAGGGTAGTATTGTTTTATCACATTCCAATATTTTATTTAACGTATCTCGCAAAAAAATATTAGATCCTTTACACCTGCATCAAGAGTAGTGGTGCCTGTGGAGAACTCGGAATCATCATCAAGCTCCAATGGACAAGTGGAACAAAGATCTTTGGCCTCTGAGGGAAAGTAAGTAGAGTGACAATAGGATATATATAAAAACAAGTGATTGATTAATATGGACAAAAAAAAGTCATGGATCTGTTGTAGCACTTCAATTTCCCAATAGCCGAAAAATTCTTCACATTTTGAAATCCAAGAAACATCCTAAACGAAGCAAAGTAGTACCTACGAAATTTGCTACGTGTTTACTTTACAAGGACACCTTTAAAAAGATTATTTATGAACATCTTGATGTAAAGTATCTCCCGAAACAATGCATAGTTTCCGCCTTCTTATTTATTGACGCACCTCCCTCCCCCCACAATTTAGATACTGATGATACAATACGCGGCTTATTTTTATCCAACCTTGGATAAATTTGGTAAAGGAAAATCCGGCGCTGACCTTGAACGTATCATGCGAAGTCGAGGTATTGGTTTTTATGCTCTGTGTGAATTAAAGGGAGATCAACGGCATGATTCTGATAAACGTGTGAAACTCGTCATGAAACAAAACCGTGAAGTTTACACTAAATACAATAAGGAAGATCTTTGGGTCATTTCTCGTTTACCTACCTTTGAATCCAGTCAGACTTTTTTAGCCAAGAGTACTTATTTTGGCCCGTTTGCTGATGGTACCTTGGATTTGGATTGTCTCTCTCCACGTGATGTAAGAGTAGCCACGGGTATGGCTAATCAACGCGTGTATGCTTTACGTACAGTCTCTGCAAGTACCGAGTTGATGATGTTGGAAACATTAGAAGAGAAAATGGATCGATTACCCTTGTTACCGTATATTTTAAATACGGGAGGAAAGAAGAAAAAGGATCCTTTACCAGTGATGGATTGTATTATAATTAAAAGAGAGGATGGTATTGATGTGGAACGAAAGTTGAGTGAGACTGTGGCTTTGCATCATTTAAATGAGGATCAAGAAAGGTGAGTGATACACAGTGGAAAAAAGGGGGGAAGGGGGGTAAAATATATACTGATGAACCCGGAAAAAAAAAATAGGGTTTTACGAAATGTAGCGAAATCCGTGATTATAGCACCGGGTTGGAACGATGTGCCTGAGCATCCTATTGTTCTCGTGCACGGCGTATACGGATCCGGGAAAAGGTAACCAACATATATATATAAAAAAAAAGCATTTTTTTTGTTTGTTTATCACACTGATAATTTTAATATAAATAAAAAGTTTTTTAGCGGCTGTGATGATTATGTTTATCCAGGATATAGTGGATACTGTGAATGAAAAACGAGAACCTGAAGGAGCCATCCAATTCCGAATCTTGGTCTCTTCCATGACGGTAATACTAAAAAAGGGTTTTGCCGTGACACACGACAACAGCAGTGAGGAGAGGAACTAACCAAAATTGAATCATTTTGTTAGAATGTAGCCGTGGATCGGATCTTACAAACCTTACTGAAATTAGGCTATGATCATTTTATCCGAATCGGCAGTTTGAAAAAGATTGCCAAGAACCTTTTACCGTTTACATCCAAGGCTC
This sequence comes from Mucor mucedo, assembly GCF_025094135.1. Taxonomy (NCBI): domain Eukaryota; kingdom Fungi; phylum Mucoromycota; class Mucoromycetes; order Mucorales; family Mucoraceae; genus Mucor; species Mucor mucedo. The sequence goes on along the minus strand of NW_026252502.1, from coordinate 42,149 downwards.
GTCTCAATAGCAATGACGAACTAAAAGAACTCGAACAAATGTTAGAAGATCCTCAAAATTCGGAACAGGATATTGAGAATATCTCTGTTGCGATGCAACGGTTTCGAAAGGAACAAGGGATTTCACATATTCAATCCACGCAGGTGGTGGGTACGACCTTTATGTCGTCGGTGTTTGAAGTGTTTAACAATGTCAAGTTTCCTTTGGTCTTGGTAGATGAGTCCTCGCAGTTGATGGAACCCTTGACGATGGTTCCGTTAGCTAGATTTTCTTGTCATCGGTTCATTATGATTGGTGATCCCTTGCAATTACCCCCGACCTTGACCTCACAGGCGGAAGAAGGAAAACTGGGTAAAGGATTGGATAAGACCTTATTTGATAGATTGGTAGAGATGGGTCATGAGGTAAACTAAGAAGAAAAAAAAAGATGCCGATTTTTCTCGGGTATTTTCAGGTTACTTAGCGTTTTTGTTATTCATTATTTATTTTTTTTAGTCCTACATGTTACGAACACAATACAGAGTAAGAAGAAAGGAGTGGGTGGGAGGTATATATGTATTTTGTATAACAAAGAGCTTTTTAATGTAGTGTCATCCACGAATTTCCAATATTAGTAACAAGTTATTTTACGACCGAAGATTGATCAATGGCGTGAGTGTACAAGACCGAGCACCTTTAATAGAAGGATTACCTACTTTATTATTCGTGGATATTGGTGGCACGGTAAGCTTTTCTTTTTTTTTTTTAAAATGTGTGACCCTTCTAAAAAAAAATGACGTGGTTTTTCATTTATTAAAAAAGGAGCAACGATCGATGCGGACTAAATCTTTTTGGAACGATACCGAAGTGGCCGTTGCATCGCATATCATTCAATCCTTGATTCAATTAGGTGTTTCCGCCACCGATTTAGGCTGCATTTCGTTATGTAAGTAATTTTTTTTTTTTTTTTTTTTGTAAAAGGGGAGAGATTAATTTTGTTACAAAAAAAAAAGTCAAGGAACAAGTGGATAAACTATCCGAGTTTTTAACATCAGGTGCAACGGACTCGAACGCGTGTAAAAGTGTTCAGATTTCAACAGTGGATTCATTTCAGGTACGTTTTTTGTGTGTGTTAAAATATGTCCCTTTTTTTATTCAAAAGAGAGACGTGTAGGGTGGAGAAAAGGATGTGATTATATTGTCTACAGTGCGTACCAGTGAGAATCAGTTTATGGAAAACCAACCTCGTATCAATGTCGCTTTGACACGAGCCAAAAGGTAAACTGTTTTTTTTAAAAAAACAATGTGGCAAGTAAGCTAAACCATATAAAAAAGACACTTGATTATATTGGGAAATCGAAGTTTATTTTCTATGAATGAGCTATGGTCGCAAGTACTTTGGGAATGCCAAGGTAAACTAAGACATATATATATATATATATATATTTGAAGGCTAATATGTTTTTTGAAAGAACATTGTATGAATGGAGCTAGTGTTGCTAGACTTTTATCAGATCTAGTGAGTCGCCAAGAGAGTTAGTTAGAAATGAAATCTGAGATTGTCCAGTTCAGAAGGACGGTTCAATTTATTCTTTTCCACAAATAATAAAGGGATTTTTTTAAACTCGTCCAAGTGTGTCTTCGGTAAAAAGGAGGAATATCGATTTGGTAAGGGTGTTGAAGTATTGATTTTGTTAAATAAGAAGGAATAGTTCATTACGACCTTATGATTAGTATTTTCACATGATTTATGTGTAGTCAATTCTTCCCAGTAAGCAAGTCTATCCAAACAGACTTTACTGTGGCGTACTTTAAGCGCCGACGACGATGGTGGTGGTTCGTGCTCCTCCTCCCCTATTCGAGGCATAGGATTGGTGCTAATGATTGGAAAGGAGCTCCAGTTTTGCCACACGCCAACTCTGTCTTCTTTAGTCCCTTCTAAAATGGGTTCGAGTAACATTTCCGGGAAATGATGTAACAGTAGTTTTGGCGTCACTCTCCAATCACGGTCAATAGAATCTAACCGTTTCAGCTTACAAAAAGGGATCCTCCATTCCTTTCGAATGAAGGCTGACTCCTCACAAGAAGCTTCCATTTTTGTACCCAAGTCGACACTATCCATAAACTGGTAATACTCTTTTTCATAAAAGTATGTTTAGTGAGGAGGAGCTTGGCAACAATAGTTAGGTGTACCTCTTTTTAAAAGATGGGGAAACGCTTCTTTAATGTCGTCTTGAATCTCTTTGCTGATGACTGACATGAATAATCGCTTTTGACAAATAGATTACATAAGCGAAAGAGAGAAAAAAAGATGCAGAAAAATTATTCGTCCATTCTTTTTGTGTGTGTGTGTGTGTAACATTTCTTTAAAAGGGCGGATAGAAAGTCCAATTTGGAAGTTACTACTTATTAGATGATTCGTCAAGATGAGGTCAATAAAAAAAAAAGCTATATATATATAAAGAGTTCAATTCTCTTTTTCTTTTTTTCTTTTTTTTTTCTTTATATATATATACATCCATCTTATTCCCCCTCTACCCATCATTTAAATGAATACCCGACAAGCCAAAGAAGTACAACGCCAATACGAAGAATTAGAACAACTTCAGAACAACCTCGATGATTTACAAGCGGACCGTGCGTCAATGGAGATTGTATTTACATCATTAAAGAATGCGTTTCTGATATACCCACAAGCTGAATGGGAAGAGATTGACAAGGAGATTTGTCGTGCCTATGATGATTTAATGGCTCAAGTACGTCAAATGGATCGTTCATTAAAACGCTTGGACCGCAATATGAAATTAACCGAACAAGTCACTTTAACAAACAACAATTAAAAATTTATCTCACACACACACACACACACACACACACACACACACACACACACACAAATAACATCATTTTTGTATACCACACCAAAAAAAAAAAAAAAAAAATAGACATTTATCATTATTACTTGTTGAATGAAAATCCCTTCTTCTTGGACTTTTCAGGTGTCATGGGTCTACCAGATTCCAAACGACGTTTTCTTTCTTCCAAATCGGATCTTTGTTTATCAAGAGCATCCTTCATCTCCTTGTGACGAGCGTACAACTGCATTGATTTAGACAATTAATATTTCATTTACATACATAAAACACACATATATACAAATAAAAAAACTCATTTTGTTACCTCTGCTTCAGATTGCTTCAATTTAGCTTCCTTTTCAGTTACCTTGGCTTGGAAGACAGCTCTCATTTCAGACTCCATCTTTGTTAATTTTTGTTCGTGTGCAATACGTTCATCCTCCATTTTTTGTGTAGGACTAGTATATTATTTTCAGCACATGATTTTCTTTTTTTACATTTAAATGCTTACTTGACTTCCTTAAAGACAGAAGAATCTTGTTGAATACCCATAGCTGTCAATTTCTCTGTACGATAATTCTCATAAAGGACATCATTGGTGTATTCCTTCAACTCCTCCATATGCGTCCTAAAAATATCAATAAAGATAAGTAAGGACATAGTTGAGGGTGACACAGATACACTGAACATACCGGATTAACATTTGTCGGAGTTTAACAAAATCACAATGGTCTTCGTTATCCACCTCAATCAGACCCCAAGGGTACATTCTACCACGAATACGACGACCCCCCTCAATTTCAAATTCTTTATCAGAGCCCACAACCGCAAAGGGTATTTTGGACATGATTTCTGTGTTTTCAGCAATGGTTTCTTGATCATCGTATTCGTAAACAGGAGCCTGATAGATTTGAATTTGATGATAGTGAATATCTGCCAAGATACGCTCTTTAAAAAGTACCACTTCCTCATGGGTCATGGTATCTGCTTTAGCAATGATGGGGATGAGATTAACGCGCGTATGAAGTCTACGCATGAATTCAATATCAACAGGTTTCAAGGCATGACCTGTGGGTGCGATAAAGTAGAGACAGGCATGGATACGATTATCATTCATTCTTCGACGATTCACACGATTTTCTTGTTCAAGATAGGCATCACAACGAGATTCGATATCATCCAAGATGGGTTTCCAGCTATGAATGACGAGTAAGTAAAAAGGAGGGAGGGAGGAGGGGGGTAGCAACCCTTGAATCATTTTTTTTTTCTGTATAGATACCTCTCTTCGTTATTCACAAAGTCACCAAAACCAGGTGTATCAACAACAGTCAGCTTTAATTTAACCCCATTTTCTTCAATATCAGCCGTGATGGATTTAATCTCAACTGTTTGTGATGCATGCTTGGCAATATCTCTGTTTTCTTTGGGAGGATAAAGTTGGGTATTGAACAAGGTGTTTACCAAAGTAGACTTTCCTAGACCTGACTCACCTGAGATAATAATGATTAAATAAACAGATATGAATAAATAAAAAATGTTCATCTATTTTACCAACAACCATGCATGTGAATTGGAAACCGGTCTTTACGGACTTTCGATGAACTTGGTTGGGTAAATTGGCAAATCCTACATAGCCTTGGAGTTTTTTACGAATCACTGTGATCTAAAATAAAATAACTATTAAATTTCATCCAATCAATAAAAAACGTTGTGGTAAACTATTTTACTCCACTGGCTGATTGTGTAGTGAGTTGATCTACTCCGAATAAAAGATAATTAATATCCATGCTTTTTGTTAAATTAAATCATATGCTTGCCATTCAACATATTTTTAAAAAAAAATTGTTTAACAAAAAAGAGAGAAAGAGAAATGAGAAATAGTCTGTATGAAAGAAAGACTTTCTCTGCCCCTGTATATATAAAAAGAAAAAGAAGGGGGGAAAGACTATGCATATTATTTCTCCTACATTTTGTTGTTAATTTTTTTTTTTTTTTAAATAATTTTTGTTGTTGTAGTTGAAATAATCAATAGATTGCAAACATTACGAGTTTCGATCTAGTTTCTTTTTTTCTTTTTTTGGTGTCTGTGTGGTTACCATTGACAACTGTGTTACCATAACGTTTGTTTAATATTTATTTTAATTGCCAAAACCTGTTTCCATTGGTTGAATTGTCCTAATTTGGAAATAAAGTCTGCGTTGGATCAAAAAAAAAAAAATATATATATATATTTAAAAATGGGCAAAAACATCTTTTTTTCTTCTCTTTATTCTTTTACTCTATTTCTTTTACTCTTTTATTATTATATAACAACATGTTGCCTACACCCGTGAAAACAAACACTTCGATCTATGACAGTCTTCCTAACCTTGACTCCTGGTATGCAAAGAAGGGAGAGGAACCCCACCAAATTGTGCCTTGCCATAAACAAAGAACGGCCGTATCCTTTTCTACTGCTCCTCCTGCTGTCTATCGTTATCAAGAGAGGCCCACTCATCACAGAAGAACAAGCAGCTCAGAACATGGTAAGAAAGCTTTTTTTTTCTTTTTTTTCTATTTTCATACATTTTCTGATTTGCTCCGCCCTTTAGTCAAGGATCTCTTAAAACATTACACAAGCAAACTATCAAGACAACTCAGTCAGAGATCATAATATTTATTCCCTTAATCCTATCACTACTTAATTTTAATTGTATATATATACTACAACACCCTTTTTTCCCCTTGATGAGGAAATCTAATCAACTTAATAAAATTATTTTCTTACACCATTTATTATCATGCAAGTTGCATGTAACATGAAACATTTCTATGATGATTTTTATTCAGCCCAAATTTAAGGGGTTTTTAAAATCTCTCTTTTTTCTTCCAGTTTGACATCCTCTAACTTTCTCTTTTGTGGTGAAAAGCTCTTGAGATCCGCAGTGAATAAAACCTGTCATCAGGTTGGTGTTAATATTAAAAAAAAAAGTAAATGACTCAATATAAGAATATAAAAAGTTTACCGAGTGGGCCCAGCCGGCATATTTCCCAAATAAGGAACGGAAATGATCCCCAACCTGGATATAGAGTTGACTCGTGAGGGTCTTTCCACGTTTATTAAAGCCGTAGTCTCTTAGTGCAATTTGCCAAACATGTGTGTCCACGGGAATCGCCTCTGAATGATCCAACGACATCAGGCACTACTTTCATGTGTCAAAAAGAAAAAATGAATAAACCAGATAGCCAATCCCTTTTTATATATATATATATATATGCATACCACGCAGTCAGCGACTTTAGGACCAACACCTTGAAGTTGCATTAAACTGGCTTTTGCCTCAGGATACGTCACGGATCGCAAGGTATGTAACCATAATTCACCCAATGGGGCATGATCCGATTTGATCATTTTAGCTGTATTTGCAATATATTTTGCCCTGTAACCAAACCCTAATTCCCTCAACGTTGATTCCGTATGATCATGCGACACGAACTGATCCAAGGTTGGAAAATCGTAAAATTCTGTTTCATCTAGCGTGCCTACTTTCTTACCGAACCTTTTACACAGTTTGTCAATCTATGTCATACCAACCAACAAAAAAAAAAATGCATCGTGTATAAATTAGTATGCATGTGTGTTTATGCCCCGCTTTTTTAAAAAAAAAACGAACCATTTGTGATATGCGGGTGATATTGTTGTTACTGGAACAAATAAACGAAATCAAATTTTCCCAGGGATCTTGTCGCAGTATACGAATACCGGCAAAATGAATGGACTTTTTCGAGAAATTACTGTCTATCTTGGACCAATCTTTATAACACTTTTCCAATGACACCTTGTCAAGTTGAAAATAATCTCGAATCTCCAAAATCGCTTTTTCATCCAGGTCCTTATCGTATCCATACAATATCGTTGCAGCTGTTTAATTTAAAAAAAAAATGTGAGCCTTGTGTGTGTGTGTCATCTACAGGTATATATAGTTTACGAGTCTCTTTTAGTACAACTAGTCTTCCATGTAAGACAGAGGCCCTATCCTTTTTATGTTAAAAGTCCCACTTACACAAAAGTTTTTATGGATAAAGCCACTTCTTTTTTTTTTTTTTTTTTTTACCAGTGTCCATTGACTTGTTTCCAACGAAAGGACTGTCCGCAACGCAAAGTGTCTAATCTTAGTTCTTTGGGCGAAATTACCAGATCCTTCCAAAATAGCTTTGCTGTCTGTAACTTCATGGGAGATGTCAAAATGAATATATAAAAAAAATTGAAATCGGGATAGAGCTATATTTAGCTTGTGCCAAGCCAAGTAATATCGCAGCCAATCAATGTGGCTGACCAATGAGAAATGGCGTCACAGGGCCCATGAATCCCCACATAAAAAAAAAAAAAAACTAGCAGTTCATGCAAGTACAGTGCTTCCACCATCAATTGGTCACTTTACTGAAAAAATGGGTCGTTTTTCCGAAAAAAAAAAAAGATGACAACTGCGCTTTTTATGACTTGAATTCGTCGAGTATTTAGTGTCATTGGATGACGTGAAAGAATTTTTAGATTAAATTACCACCGGGAGTCATGTACAAGTTGTTAATGGAAGGCTTCTGAAGAAGTTGTTGATGACCATCATTATGAATAGCTACTTTAGAGGGAAGCACTAGGACTCCGGGGGGTCAGCGGTCAAACCAGTCTTCCATGTGTACACAGCGACTTGTCTATTCCTTGTATTTCTTAAAGAATGGAAAGTAGATAGCATCGTCATGATGGTCTCTATGTGAATACCCCTAGTGGTAACTAAGGTCACAATGACTGTAGGTCTACTTGTCTGCATTTTTTCTCGCAGTATACTAACTTTAAAGGACCGGCGGTGGATACTTAGGGAAAATGCATATGTAATTCTGTCCATCTGGTCCACCGTAGTCTATCATCCAATAGTAGAATTGTTCTAATAAAAAGGTCTGAGATACAAAGTTATATGATTTGTCCTTCTTTAACAAGAGGCATTTGAATGTACAGGAAGTTATTTACAGTCAAAGTGCACGTAAGGATTCCTATAAGACTCGGAAATGTAATGACTACAAAAAAACAAATATTGGAGGAGCTATTATTCAATAGTTAGTCCTTTAAGTTCGTGACACAGCTGATCTAAACCTTAGGTTGAAATATTTGGGGATAGCCTAAACGATACGTTACGTGCGTGTATTGTTATCAGTTCGCATAGAATGTAAAATCATGATAAATAGATTGGAACTACAGGCACAATTTATCAAGTAATTTATAATCTTTTTAATGATGTAAGAATTACTGATTTTTTTTTAAAAAATAAGAGTGTGGTCAAACATTCGTCTTCTCTCCATTTATGTTAAACTGATATTGCTCTCATGTGCTATAAAAAGCAACACAGATTTCAAGGCCTACAACAAAATTGTTAAAAAGAAAAGATAACTCTTCCCGGGACCAACGCTGATGTCTCCAAGTTCATTTGCGTTACCGCAGAAATCGTAATTCAACCAAGAAACTGGTTCTATAAACAAACCCCCTATTTGGCGAATAGCTGGAAGAAAAAGGGCCTCGTAGGGATTTTACTGAAGACAATCCTTCACAACTTATCGAAAAAAAAATACACATGACCAAGAGGCAAAAAATCTCATGGAAGCGTTACGCTAGGAGATGAGAATACGTCTTTCAAGAAAAATACTTGTATGTCTAGAGGCTAAAACTGATGTTGATACGCTTAAAAATGAATGCTTAAGTAGTTCCCGCGTCGAAAGAGGACTTGTTACAGAAGCGGAAAAAAAAAAGGCTAACTTACAAGCAACGACAATTGAAATTTTTTTGAAACTCCAGAAGAAGCCAAACTTTCTCTACTGGACAGAATTTGTGGCCGATAACTTTGATAGTATATTGGCCGATACCAAGCATACATTCAAGGGAAAATTAAAAGAAACAAAAGTTGTTGAATCTCCTGTCATTCCTATTGTTAATGTACCTGATGTATCTTCAGTCACGGATGATGTACCTTTATTACCAAAGAAGGATGAGAATCATACTCGAGTCTGTACCGTTTCTTTCAACTCAATAAAGCGCAAAGATATTGAGACTGATATCCAGCAGCATATAGTTGATATTCTCAAACAAACAATGGAGGAAGTATCGGACTACACTACAAACTATGGAATACAACTTTTTAAACTTTTTCTGTTGATGAATGATCACACTTTTGCCATCTCCAACAATACGGATATTTCACTGGTCAAATCAGAAGGCGCTGAATTATCATCTATATTACCTCCTAAATTCAAACCTGAAATTACTAATAAATCGAGTTGCACCGCCATTATCAAGAAATTGTCTGGACTCTGATTTTTTCAACAAGGAATACCGAAACTTGTTTAATATGAGTCATTTACAATTGATAAATTCAACTTATTTTGGTCAAAGGGGGTACTCTAACATCTACATTGAACAGAAAACCAATACATAAGGTCTTTGTCAATATTTTGGGTCGCCATGAAGAAAATGCGTCTCACTTGGATGTGTATGTAATGCTAATTGCTCTATCAAGCTTCTCTACAAATTTTATGAATATGTGGAGCAGCAAAAACCTTTTCAATAAGCTATTTACAAACCTCTTAAAAACTTTACTTACTGTACATCTGGCTCCACAAAGAGACGCAAAACTCAAAAAATACAAAAAGGACAAGCAAAAACAGAAGGATAAAAACAAGTCCAAGGTGTATTCAAAAACCATCCCTTTACATAATGTCAGCGTTATTCATAAAAACAGAAATTCAAAAAGAGCCTTATTTTAAAATAAACTGGGATAGTTCTAGAGAAAATATTAAGCGCCTTATTGGATTATGATGTGATAATCTGGTGATAGTAAATAATCAACATGTCTTTGAATTTAGCCCTTCCATATTGAGTATATAAATATTAGTCAGAGGGATCAACAGTTATAACATCAAATGACAAGAGTAATATTTGTGCTCAGGATCTATTAATATTCTATAGTCCAGGCCCATTCGATTGTATTGATTTTTGCAGAATAAATATTTACTAGCCACAGGGTTGTGCCCTGTGTACAGACTTCAACGGTAGGATGCGAACAAGCGGAGTAATGTGTGATTCATGATTAACTTTTATATTTATTATCCATCCTTAATGTGATGTGACAATTAGCTTTATTATTATATCTATAATATCTTTAACAATGGTGGACATTGGAAACCAAAAATTCATAGCCGTTACACTTCTGTTTGTATTACGAATGAACACAATACGTCGCAAACATGCTTATTTTGCTTTTCGAAACAAGTCATCCGAACCGAATAGTCGAAGAAAACGGAAAGACTATAATAAAGCCAGTAAATGGAACCAGTATGTGTTACAATCCGGAGTGCATATCTGTTCGCAATGGACATTCTTACAAAGGAAGAGATTCGATGTCATCCCTGGCCATAGGTCTTACTGGTCTAGCAAATTTGCTTTTTAAAACAACTTTTCCGGCATTTAATCCGAACATCAGTCAATACAATACTGATTTTAACCATTCTGCTCGAGCTTTCCTCAATCGAAACGTTAGTGGGCATGCTATCGATGATAGCCATACTTTTTATATAAAGGGTTAAAATAAATGATACAGAAAGAAGTAGAGTTGGTTCAGCTGTGTCTTACCTCTATTGTTGATAGCCCATTGATCAGATTTTCAATACCTCCAGACCGGATTCCGTACAAAGAGACAGGGAAGGGAAACGCACAAACTTCCTCGAGGGCGTAAGATTTTTTGCCTTTTAATCTCATTGTACACAAATGTGCATCGAGCCCCATGATTTGTACAACTGGAAGTCTTACTTTTGTTACAATGCTTTCTTTTAAATATGTAGCCGATGTTATAAATTCATTCAAATGGCATTTAGTGGCCATAACTGACTTCAGGCGGTCGGAATACAATTTAGCAGTTGCTGCCTTTTTCGCAACTTCCCCAGTGCCACCATCAAAAATGGCAGCGTCTTCCTTCCAAACCAAGAGTCTCAGATCAAGTTTGAATCTTAAATTCATCTTTTTACAAGCACTGCTCATCGTGTCGCCCCTATAAATCAATGGTTAATGGAAAGTACGTGTTTTGGTAGGCAGAATTTTCAGATATTACCAGTGCAGTAAGATTGAAGGGCTATTTCCAAAGTAAGTCTTGAAAACATACCCCCAGAATTTAACTTGTAAATCAAACTCTGAATACAAACTTCAGTACTCTTTAGAAAAGACACTTTGCTTTTCCACATGCATCTGCAGTCTAAATATAAAAAGAATTAATAAAGTGCTTCATATTTACAGCTTTCATAATTACATAAACTTGTAGATACGGAGTACTAACTCCTCTTTCTCCGTCCTAGCAGTGACTGACAGGCACGCCTCCAAAGCGGCTTTCAACCCTTTTCATTTTTGACCTAACCGATTTTATCATTCCAGTTAATATAACATCCTGAGCTTGTATAAGATTTTTTGTTGACTTACTGCTTTTAATTTTGCTACTACAGCAACGATGTTATTATCATCTAGATGATGTAACTTATTTCTTTTAATTCCTTTATTTCTTTTTGCAGTCATGGAACAACCATCAATGTCATTTTCCATTAAACTACGTGTAAACAATATCAGAGGCCAAGGAGAAACACAATTTAAACTACAACAGTCTTACATTCTATAATATTTCTCTTTTTTCGTTTCTTTTCTATAACAAAAGTGCTTTCCTCACTGGTGACCTAAAGAGTAATTTTAGAGACGATCAAACGAGAATTTTTTTAGGGTTATCATTATTACGTGTACTTCACTTCGTAATTGTCTCAAACGTTGTTTATCTACTGCGGCTTGGAGGAGGATTTTTTCATCAGACACCTCTGTAAGGGCTGATGTGATTTCATTGTTTCTTCTTTTTTTAGGAGGCATGTTTTGAATGACTATGGGGTAATAAAGAAGTTATTAATTTATTTTATTCAAACGACTAAACGCACTTACAGCCTCTTTATTCTATTAGAGCTCTTATTGCAATTGGTTTGTGGATTGGTGCATTATCCATCACAAGATAATAGCCTTGTAATCCATTTCTATCTAAACAGTCCATCATGCTGTTAAGATAGCTCATGAAATGAGATAATCTTGTACCCACTCTACCATTCACGACAGCTACTTTGCTATTGACCTTTCTCTTTTTGCTCCCCGTTGTTGAGGTCGCCCTCCTATAGCAAAGACTAGCCGCAGCCACAATATCACAATATATATATCTTTTTCAATTTAGCTTCTTTTCAAATAAACAAGAGCCACTAATAAACAAACCTTTTTACGTGATCGGTTGCTTTCATACGATAAAAGAGGTATGTTAAGGGAAAAGAAAAGGAGAAGAATAAAGTGTGTGAACCAGCTTTGTTTATAGATAAACAAGCTTATGTCAGGATGACTTCATTTGTCTATTTTATCATCTATAAACAAGCTTATGTCAGGATGACTTCATTTGTCTATTTTATCATCCATGATGTTTGAGCCTTTACTTAAAATAAAAACACTTGCAAAAACCTCCCAAGTAAGTCAGAGCTTAGTAATTGTCTATCTGCGTTCCAGTAGTAGCTTGTAATAATAGTGAAGCATATTTTATGGAAAATAGAAAACGATCATCCTATGAAGTTTAGATGATATGGCATGTCAATCGACGTGTAGTGTATTAAGGGAGCCACAATAAGTATATTTGATAATTAAGATGAAAGATGTTTATTATAAATTGAGTGATTCAGTTAATTATATGTGTGCTGGTTGTGTAACCATATCTGATACGACAGTAGATCATCATGTGATTCTAAAAAATATGTTTGAAAAAAATACGTTTGAAAAAAATACGTTTGAGAAAAATACGGAGTTCTAGACAGTTCCCCAAAATAGTGATTGAAGTGCTGCGAGAGGTCTTTAGTTTCTGGGTCATGTATTTTCGATAAATCTTCAATACTTATTACATCGGGCAGTGTTCAAAAGGCCGTACTATTCCCAAACAGCTTTACATCAGGGGAGTCTGTTGGTGTGTCAAAGTCGCTAGGCAGTAAAACGTTTTTTTGCTCGCAGCCGTGTGGTCTTTATCGCTTCAATTTGCTTACGTTCTGACTTGGGTAAGTAGGCCTTAGTTTTAGGAACTTCTTACAAAACTAGCACGATAGCCCTTTAGGTGGAAAAAGGTTCAATTTCAGGAACGAGTCCAAAAGACAGGTGAGATGGTCGTTGCCGTTTGATGCCTGTAGTCTTAGGTTGGGATATAATTTTTGGCTTTAATATTTCATGACACGTAAGAATGCTTAGTACCCCCACCTTTCCGTCGTCTGACCTGTTTAACCAACTCTATGCTGGGAACTGAGTGAAGCACTTTTTTACATCTTTTAATAAACTTTTTCTTTTTCTTACTTCTAATTATTGGTCTTTCTTCTACTTGTTGAGTGGCATAGTCTGTTTATGTATTTTTTACATCGATGTCACCTTTCCCTCGCTAAAAGACAACAGAACCCCTTTTAGATACAAAAAAAAAAAAAAAAAAAAAAAAACCAGTCTTAATTATGAACTCCGGGTAAGCGTAATGGTTGTCAAAAATTATGTTCTTGAATCTTTAAATTATACTTCTTTAAACATGACAAATTGGAATGAGCTTCCACTGGAGGTATTGATCAAAATCTTTACGTTTGTAATAGACCCATTTTGGGGAGGTAACAAAAAGGCAATAGATTACCTGCTTATTTCGAAACATTGGTCATTAGCTAGCCGAACCACTGTCTACCAAAATGTGAATTTAAATATGAAACGTTTCGACGCATTTATTGAATGCATGCTCAAGCCCAACAATGGTCCATTTGTCAAAACTATAAATTGGAAGGGCACATTAGATACAGATAGACTAGAAGCCAACCTGGATCGACTCATAGCAGCATGTCCAAACGTTACCAGTCTGGGAATAGGATTATGGAGAGATCCAAACGAGTCGATTTTTGCCAAGCTGTTATTAGTGCATTGTATGACTAAAAACGGATTAAAACTAAAGGAGATTCCTAGCCACTCTGGAGAAACTGAAAATGCTGTTCGAACATATGGATATCTAGCATATGCCTTAAAAAAAACATTGGAACATATTAAGGTGTATGATTGGCCTAAGGTTGAGGGTGAATATGTCATGAATGAGACAGCAAATGCTTTAGTTGAATTCGAAAACCTCAAAAGCATTAGCTTCCATTTTAAAGATCATGACAATATTTGCCAAGTTGGTTCAAAAATACGAAATTGCCCGACAATTAAACATGTAACGATCTATCCAAGCTCACTGACCTGTAATATGCAAGCGATAACTACCATGCCTATCGACCCTTACAGCGTACAGCCTTTTCCCAACATCGATGGGTTATATATATACAATGCAAAGATAGCTATTGATAGTAGATTATTGGGACATGTTATGTACTCATACCCCAAAGCACGGTATTTAATCATAGCTGAACAGACACCTGAACCTATATGTGAGATGACTATACCTGCTACTGCTATACTTTATCTACAACAGCGAGGTCTACAGGTCTCTGTCGATCTTTGGATTCAGTTCTTTAACTACCTTAATATACTGGAGGCGTGTAGTGTATCCACCATGTTTATTAAGGATTATTTGGATGTCTTTGCTCATTTTCCCACTTTCTGTGATAGTCTGGAAATCATATTTGGTCGTGACCAAATGTTGAGAATCGAGCCCTACATCAGCGTTTACAACAATTCCGATGATATACAATTCCTTAAAGACAGACACATAGATTACAGCACCTCACGCCGTACTTTATTTTATCTTCCTCCCACCGTGAATGGAGCCAGTGTAGATTTCAAAGCGATTGTTGGATTATTTGAATCAACATTGAAGGCCTTACATATTGAAATGGATCCTGCTATTGGAAATAGGCTTCAAAAAAGGATGCTATGTTATGCTTTGGAACATTGTCCAGAATTAAATACATTGTGGATCACAGAAGGTGTGTTTTCTTCTTTCGATTCCAACACTTTTATGAAAAACGAATCTCTGGAGTGTATACGGTTCTTAAATTGTATATTTCAAAATGACTTTCTCTTTGAACTTTCGGGTCGATTGTCGAACAAAATCGAATATCTGGTTTTTAATGGCTGTACTTTGGGTGGAGAATCCCATGAATCGTTTGTGATGATCGATATGCCTTACCTATCGCTTGGATGTCTGACTTGGAAAGACGTTTCTGACTATAGGAATGAGAATGTATTGTTCATCAAGATCACCAAAGATCAGGGTATTTGTTCCTACTATAAAATATCTCATGAATACAAGATGACTATATCTTCGGCTGTTCAATTTAATGAATCCAAAGACAATGATGAAGTCTTCACCATGCACATCCGTTGCTTCGATATTGAGAGCTTACTGGTGCAAAAGTTGCAGGCTGACTTTATTTTTTACTTGACAAATCCTATCAAGGTGGGTTCTGCAGACGTGTTTATGGACGCTCACGGCGAGGTATTCAACATGTTGTAATTTATGATTATCTTTTTAGTAATAAATATATTTATATATATATATAAACCAAACCTGTCTTGTAATGAGAATGGGTTTTGTTAGTTGGTTGTGATTGTGATACGTAACACACTCATAATCTAAAGACGAGTGTAACATAGGTGCTGTACCTATGCAACTTTTAAAATTAACGCTGCCTTTACCAACTGATAAATCACTAAAGTCTTTTACATACAAAAAACCAGTCTTTATTATGAACTCCGGATAGACCTCGTATAATAGTACCTGTCAAAATATTATGATCTTGGATCTTAAAAATATACTTCTTTAATCATGCCAAATTGGAATGAGCTTCCACTGGAGGTGTTGATCAAAATTTTTGACATTACAGTAGACTCATATTCAATGAAGGCGGAAAGGTTGGAAGAATATCTACTTATTTCGAGACGTTGGTCAATTGCGAGCCAAAGCGCTGTCTACAAAAACGTGAGGTTAAGAATGGACCATTTCGACGCATTTGTTGAAAGCATGATTAGTTCCAACAATGGTCGTTTTGTCAAGACTTTCACGTGGATGGATACACCCGATTACGATATACTAGAAGCCAACTTGGATCGACTCCTAGAAGCATGTCCAAATGTTACCGATTTAGGAATAGGAAAAAGGGAAATTGTAAACGGGTCGATTTTTACCAAGCTGTTGTTAGTGCATTGTGCGAGTAGAAACGGATTAGCTCTAAAGAAGATCCCGGGTCTTTGTGATAGAACTGACAATGGTGTACGAGCATACAGAAAACTGGCTTATGAATTAAGAAAAACGTTGCAATATCTTCAGGTGTATGATTGGCCTATGGTTATAGGTGAAGGTGCTATGGATGAGACAGCAAATACTTTAGCTGAATATGGAAACCTCCACACCATTAATTTCAATTTCAAAGATCATGACAATATCTGCCAAGTCGGCGCAATGATCCAAAATTGCCCAAAAATTCGACATTTACGGATCAGTCCAGACGAAGTGACCTCAAATATGCAAGCGGGAACTACCATGCCGATCGAACCTTCCACCATACACCCTCTTCCCAACATCCATAAGTTATGTATAGTTAATGCAAATGTAGCTATTGGTAGGAGATTTTTGGAATATGTTATGCGCGCATTCCCCAAATTACGCGATTTAATTGTAGCTATAAGTCATCCATGGCCTGAATGTGAGATGATTATACCTGTTGATGCTATACCTTATTTACAACAAAGAGGTCAACAGGTCTCTGTGGAGCTTTGGATTAAGTTCTTCAATTACCTGAATTTACCAATGAGGTGCAGTGTATCCAGCATGTTTATCAAGGATTATTTGGATGTCTTTGCTCATTTTCCTACTTTCTGTGACAGCCTGGAAATCATATATGGTCTTGATCAAGGGGTGCCAATTGAACCTTACATCAGCGTTTTCAACTATTCCGATGGACCACAAATTCTTAAAGAAAGCAACGCAGAATACTACCACTCGCGCCGTACTGTATTCTATCTTGCTCCCAACGTGGATAGAGCCAATGTAGATTTTAAAGCGATTGTCAAAATTTTTGAAATGGACTTAAGGGCATTGCATATTCAAATGGATGATACTTTTGGGTATATGCTCCAAAAAGAGATGCTATGTTATGCTTTGGAAAACTGTCCAGAATTGAATACATTGTGGATAACGAGGGGACACTTTGATGATGTTGACTCTGACCCTTTTATGCCATACAATTATTTAGATTGTTTACGCTTTAAAGATTGCATATTTCGAAATGACTTTCTCTGCAAACTTTCTAGTCGATTGTCTTATACAATAGACATTCTGGTTTTTAATGACTGCTTCTTGATGGAAGAATGGCCTTCATCGTTTGTGACGATTGATATGCCTTACACATCGTTTGGCTGTCTGGTTTGGAAAGACTCTGTTACGGAGAACCATGGGGAAATAGTGTTCCTCAAGATCACCAAAAACAAGGGTATATGTTCATATTATAAAGTGTCTCCTGAACACGATATGACTGTATCTTCGTCTGTGGATTTTGATGAAGCCAAAGAAAATGATACGGTCTTCAACATGCACATCCGATGCTTCGATATTAAGGAAATAATGATGAGCACGCTCAGTAGTGATTTTGTACTTCATTTTACAGATCCAGTCAAGTTCGGTTGTACAGACATTTATTTACACGAACACGGCGAGATATATAACGCGCTATAACTTATGATTGCCCTTTGGTAATAAAACTAGAATTCAAAACATAAACTAAACCTGTCTGGTATTGAATATGTCTTTTGTGAGTTGGTTTTGATAGTGATACGTAACAAAGTCATAATTTTAAAGACGAGTGTACAGTAGTCGCTCGATCTAAGGCTATTTTCTATTTAAGGGTGGATTTTGGAAAAACAGCTTCCGTCCCCCGCATTAACACCACTAAACCACTATTCTATTTAAGGATGAGATTACAATTCCCCTTAAATCGAACGATTTGATAGTGTATTTTTGACTTTTTTCTAACTTTTTGATCAAATTTATTGAATGTCCGAATAAAAATAAATATTTCGCAGTAATGATCATATTTCACGGTTAAAAATGGCGTAGTGACTTCTGTTTAAAATAGTCACGCTTTTCGATTTAAGGGTATTTTCTATTTAAGGGTGAGATTTCCGAAATTTTGCTCACCCTTAAATCGAGCGACTACTGTAACATAAGTTTTGTATCTATGCAACTTTTAAGATTAACGCTGCCTTTACTCACTGGCAAATTACAAAACTCTTTTAGATACAAAAAAAAAAAACCAGTCTTTTTATGAACTCCGGATAGACCTCGTATAAAATAGTACCTGCCAAAAAATTATGATCCTGAATCTCAAAAATATACTTCTTAAATTATGGCAAATTGGAATGAGCTTCCACTGGAGGTATTGATCAAAATCTTTGAACTTACAGTAGACTCTTGGTGGGTGCGCTGGGAAAGGTCGAAAGAATACCTACTTATTTCGAGACGTTGGTCAATCGCTAGCCGAGTCGCTGTCTTCAAAAACGTGAGGTTAAGAATGGACCATTTCGACGCATTTGCTGACAGCATGATTAGTTCCAACAATGGCCAATTTGTCAAACATTTGTTATGGAATAACATACCAGATCCAGATATACTAGAAGCCAACTTAGATCGACTCCTAGAAGCATGTCCAAATGTTACCAATTTAGGAATAGGAATGGCGGAAGCTGTAAACGAGTCGTTTTTCACCAAGCTGTTATTAGTGCATTGTACGAGTAAAAATGGATTTAGACTGAAGCATATTCCTAGACACTTTGACGAAACTGACAATGGCGTTCGAACATACAAAAAATTGGCTTATGCATTAAGAAAAACGTTGAAACATGTTCAGGTGTACGATTGGCCCAGGGCTTTGGGTGAAGGTTTTATGGATGAGACAGCAAATAGTTTAGTTGAATTTGAAAATCTCAAACGCATTAGCTTCCATTTTAAAGATCATGACAATATCTACCAAGTTGGTTTAAAAATACGAAATTGCCCGACAATCAAACATGTAATGATCTTCCCAAGCCAAGTGACTTGTAATATGCAAGCGAGAACTACCATGCCGATCGAACCTTCCACCATACACCCTCTTCCGAACATCGATAATTTATGTATATTCAATGCAAAAGTAGCTATTGGTAGTGGATTTTTGGAATTTGTTATGCGCTCATTCCCCAAATTACGCTATTTAGCCATAGCTGAAGGTGAGCCACAGCCTGATGGTGAGATGACTATACCTGTTGTTGCTATACCTTATTTACAACAAAGAGGTCAACGGGTCTCTGTTGAACTTTGGATTCAGTTCTTTAACTACCTCAATACACTGGAGGCGTGTAGTGTATCCACCATGTTTATTAAGGATTATTTGAATGTCTTTGCTCATTTTCCCACTTTCTGTGACAGTCTCGAAATCATACATGGTCGTGACCAAGTGTCGGGAATCGCGCCTTACATCAGCGTTTATAATAATTCTGATGAGTCATACTACATTAAAGACAGACACATAGATTACAGCACCTCACGCCGTACTTTAGTCTATCTTCCACCCGATGTGAATAGAACCAGTGTAAATTTCAAAGCGCTTGTTGGGATATTTGAAAACACTTTGAAGGCATTGCGTATTGGAATGGATACTTTTACTAGAGATGGGCAACAACAAGAGATGCTATGTTATGCTTTGGAACACTGTCCCGTCTTGAATACATTGTGGATATCAAAAGGCATGTTTTCTCATTTCGGTTCCAACACTTTTATGAAGAACGAATCTCTAGAGTATCTACGCTTTACAAATTGCGTATTTCGAAATGACTTTCTCTGCGAACTTTCTGGTCGATTGCGTAACAAAATCGAAATTCTGGTTTTTATTGATTGCATTCTGGACCAAGATTGGGATGAATCGTTTGTGACAATTGATATGCCTTACACAATGCTTGGCTATCTGGTTTGGAAAAACCATTATATTGATAGGGATGAGAAAATAGTGTTCCTCAAGATCACCAAAAATCATGGTATGTGCTCCTATTATAAAGTGTCTCCTGGACCCGAGATGACTGTATCTTCGTCTGTGGATTTTTATGCAGCTAAAGACAATGATACGATCTTCAACATGCACATCCGGTGCTTCGATATTAAGGCATTAATGATGAACAAGATGAATAGTAATTTTATACTTGATTTTACAGATCCAGTCAAGGTCGGTCCTATAGGCGTTTATTCAGACCAACACACCGAGATATTTAATGAGCTATAACTTATGATTGCCCTTTGGTAATAAAACTAGAATTTAAAATATAAACCAACCCGGTCTGTTAATAAATATGACTTTTGTTGGTTGATGTACCTTTTAAGATCGATGCTTCCTTTCCCAGAACTCATTTACATAAAAAGGAACAGTCCTAATTATGAACTCCGGGTTAAAATAATGTTTTACCACTTGTCAAAAGACACAATCTTGAATCCAAAAAATATACTTCAATAATCATGGCAAATTGGAATGAACTTCCACTGGAGGTACTGATCAAAATCTTTGCTTTCGCAGTAACGCCATATTGGTTTAGTGGGAAGACGTTGAAGGAATACCTGCTTATTTCGAAACATTGGTCATTAGCTAGCCGAAGTAGTGCCTACGCAAACGTGAGGTTAAAGATGGACCATATCGACGCATTTCTTAAATGCATGCTCAAGTCCAGCAATGGTGCATTTGTCAAAACCATATATTGGACTTGCATAATAAATAAAGATACTCTAGAGGCCAACCTGGGTCGACTCCTAGCAGCATGTCCAAACGTTATCGATTTAGGATTAGGATGGACACAACCAAATGAGTCGATTTTTTCAAAGCTGTTATTATTGCATTTTACGAGTAAAAATGGATTAAAACTAAGGTTTATTCCGATACGCTTTGAAGAAACTGAAAATGCTGTTCGAACATACGGATATCTGGCATGTGCCTTAAAAAAGACATTGGAACATATTAAGGTGTATGATTGGCCCAAGGTTGAGGGTGAATATGTTATAAATGAGTCAGCAGATAGTTTAGATAAATTTAAAAACCTCAGAATCATTGAATTCCATTTTAAAGATCATGATAAAATCTTCCAAGTTGGCTCAAAAATACAAAATTGCCCAACCATTGAACAATTAAGGATCTATCCAAACACACAGACTTTTAATATGCAAGCGAGAACTACCACCATGCTGATGGAATCTTTCAACGTACAGCCTCTCCCGAATATCAAAGATCTATGTATATTAGATGCAAAAGTACCCGTCGATAGTAGATTGCTGGAGTATGTTATGCACTTATTCCCCAAATTGCAGCGTTTAATGGTAGCCGAAAATACTTCAAGTCCTGGAGGTGAGATGGCTATACCTGTTGATGTCATGCCTTATTTACAACAAAGAGGCCAACAGGTCTCTGTTGAACTTTGGATTAAATTCTTCAACTACCTGAACGCAATGGAGAGCTACAGTGTATCCACCATGTTTATCAAGGATTATTTGGATGTCTTTGCTCATTTTCCCACTTTCTGTGAGTGTCTGGAAATCATATATGGTCGTGACGAAGTGGTGCCAATTGAACCTTACATCAGCGTTTTTAACAATTGGGGTGATACACAAATTATCAAAGACATGCACTCAGAAGACATTTTCTCGCGTCGTACCTTAATCTATCTTCCTCCCTACGAGAATAGAGCCAGTGTGGATTTTGAATCGATTGTTGGAATACTCGAATCGACTATAAAGGCCTTGCATATTGAAATGGAAGATAGTTTTGGGTATGACCTTCAAAGAAGGATACTGTGTTATGCTTTGGAACACTGTTCCGTCTTGAACACATTGTGGATAACAAATGGAAAGCTTTCTGATTTCGATTCTAGCCCTTTTGTGGTGAACAAATCTTTGGGGTGTCTACGTTTTAAAGAATGCATGATTCAAGATGAATATCTTTACGAACTTTCTGGTCGATTGCCTAAAAAAATAGAAGCCCTGGTTTTTATGGACTGTACTTTGGGCGAAGAACCGCGTGGATCGTTTGTGATGATTGATATGCCTTACGTATCGCTTGGCTGTCTGGCTTGGAAGGAACATGGTCCCCCTAGGCGTGAGGAAATAGTTTTCATCAAAATCACCAAAGACCAGGGTATATCTTCTTATTATAAAATACCTCTTAGTCGTAAGATGACTGTATCTTCGTCTGTGCATTTTAATGAATCCAAAGATAATGATCGTATCTTCACCATACACATCCGATGCTTCGATATTGAGAGCTTATTGGTGCAGAGGATGGGGTGTGATTTTGGTTTTTATTTAACGGATCCAATCGAGGTGTGTGGTTCAGACAATATTTTTGACAACCACAGCGACATATTTAACATGATATAACTTGCGATTATATTTGATAATAAAACTAAATTTTAAAATACAAACCAACTCTGTCTAGTTATGAATATGACTTTTTTTAGCGATGCGCAAGCCACTCATCATCCTTAAAACGAGTGTAACATAGGTTTTGTATCTATACAGTTTTTGAGATCGATGCTACCTTTTTCCGCTGGCAAATTACAGAACTCCTATAGTTACAAAAAAGCAATCTACATTATAGGTCCATAGTTTATGTAGCACTTGTCAAAAATTATATTCTTGAACTCCAAAAACTATACATCTTGAATACAAAAAATATACATCTTAAATAATGGCAAACTGGAATGAGCTTCCACTCGAGGTTTTGATCAAAATTATTGATATTACAACATACGAATATATGGCACCTTCGGACAGCTTTGTTGAATTCCTGCTTATTTCGAAACATTGGTCATTAGCTAGCCGAAGTATTGTTTACGCAAACGTGAGCTTAAAGATGGACCATATCGACGCATTTGTTGAATGCATGCTCAAGCCCGGCAATGGTCAATTTGTCAAATCAATTCATTGGATAGGCTTGGTAGATAAAGATATAATCGAAGCCAACTTGGGTCAACTCCTAGAAGCATGCCCAAACGTCACCAATCTAGGAATACGTATAAGAACCAACGAGTCGATTCTTTCAAAGCTATTATCAGAGCATTTTACGAGTAAAAAGGGGTTAAAACTTACGGAGATTCCTACACAATTTGATCCGACTGATAACGCGGTTCGAACATACGGTTATCTGGCACTTGCCTTAAAAAAATCATTGCAACATCTTCAAGTGTATGACTGGCCCAAGGTTAAGGGTGAACTTATTATAAACGAAACAGCAAATCAGTTAGAAGGATTTGAAAATCTTACAAGCCTTCAACTTAATTTTAAAAATCATGACAATATCTACAAACTTGGCTCAAAAATGCAAAACTGCCATACAATTCGGCATTTAACAATCGGTCTAAGCAGACTAACTTCCAATATGCAAGAAAGAATTAGCATGCCGATGGAACCTTTCAACATAAAACCTCTTCCAAATATCCGTGGACTGTCTATACAAAATGCAAAAATAGCCATCGATAGTAGACATTTGGAATATGTCATGCACTCATTCCCTCAATTATGCCATTTGTCCATAGGCGAAAGTGATCCAGGCCGTTTGGGTGAAACCGAGATACCTGCTAGAGCTATCCCTTATTTACAACAGCGAGGTCATCAAGTCACCGCTGAGCTTTGGATCCAGTTTTTTAACTACATGAATACAGTGGAAGTGTGTAAGGTATCCACGATGTTTATTAAGGATTATTTGGATGTCTTTGCAAAGTTTCCCACTTTCTGTACCTGTCTGGAGATCCTATATGGACGCGATAAAAATGCTGGAGTGCGAGTCGAACCTTATGTTAGTGTTTTCAAGTTTACCGGTGGTCCAGACGTGCTTAAAGACAGACACATAGTAGATTACAACGAAATACGTCGTACTTTAATCTATCTTGATCCCATCGTGAATGGAACCATTGCGGATTTCGAATCGATTGCTAGAACATTTCAGTTGACTTTAAAGGCTTTGCACATTGAAATGGATGCTGTTATTGGATATAGACTTCAAACGAGGATGCTACGTTATGCTTTGGAACAATGTTCCGTCTTAAATACACTATGGATAACGAAAGGAGTGTTTACGGATATCGATTCTGACCCTTTTGTGGAGAACGATTGTCTGGAGATTCTACGCTTTAAAGATTGCACATTTAAAAATGACTTTCTTTACGAACTTTCGTGTCGATTAGGTAACAAGATAGATTTCCTGCTTTTCATTGACTGCAATTTCGGCGAAGATACCCATGAATCGTTTGTGATGATTGATATGCCTTACTTATCGATCGGCTGTCTGCTTTGGAAACAAAGTTCACCTGGGAATGCGAAAGTAGTGTACCTCAAGATCAGCAAAGATCACGGTAAATCTTTTTATTATAAAATATCTCCTAGACTCAGGATGGTACCATCTTCGTCTGCCATTTTTCATGAATCCAAAGATAATGCTACAGTATTGACCATGCACATCCGATGCTTCGACATTGAGGCCTTAAAGGTGATGAAGGCGGACGATGGCTTTGTTTTTTATCTTAAAGATACAATCAAGGTTGTTTGTGCGCGAGATTATTTACACAATAATATGGAGATGCTTGATGCGATTTAACGTGAGATTATATTTGGTAATAAAACTAAATTTTAAAATACAAACTGTGCCTGTCTAGTAATGGGTATGCTTCTATGGTGTTGTTAGTTGATGTGATACCAATACAAAAGTCACTCATTATTCTAAAGACGAGTGTATCAGAGGTTTTATATAACTATCATCCAATATAATTCTTCGACAACTCTCTGTTTAAGGAAATTTATGCGATATAAGGACGAAGAGAGGTTTTTAATGTAAATGGTAACAATCCTCACGGTATTTACTCGGGTTTCACAAGTGAAGAACAAGAATGGAATAGTTGATTTATTGGGGGAAAATGTGGGTATGGATTGATAAATTAGTCTCGCTTAAAACAAGGCGGAGACAGGTTTGTTATCGAGGTATTGTAACAATGCTGGGTTTCGAGTCACGCCCATTTCTTTTGTCTGTTCATTTTCAATGTCCTGAAGCCATGGATGTAACAGCACTTGTTTTATGGTATATCTCTTGTTAACATCAACTTGCATCATTTGACACACCAGATCCTTTGCTATAATCCCTTTGTCAGTATTTTCCCATAATTGCACAACTATCCTTTTTTTTTTTTTTTTTTTTTTTTTTTTTTTTACCTTCTTCAGAAATGCCATCCCAAGCAGGATGGTCAAATGAAAATTGTCCTTTGCCGATCAACTCTCTCAGCTGTTTCTTTTCGTCATCCTCCCCATTAACTAGTAACGTTAGTTTCGTTCTTTTTTGCTAGAAAAAAAAAGCATATTTTACCCATATTCACGAATGGCATACTGTTGGTCAATGCCCCGTATAAAAGTACACCTAAACTCCAAATATCGACTTCCATGCCATACCCTTTCTTGCTATTTGAATTCAACAATTCAGGAGCGGCTAAAGCAGATATGTTAGTTCAGTTTTTATAAAAATCTGCATATTAAAAAATTCCTTTTGACTTTACCGTACAACATGGTACCACAGTTCGTATACAATGCTTCATCTTTCTTTAAAAAGGCACAAAGTCCAAAGTCTGTCAGCTTCACATATAAACGTTCACGATCACACACAATCACATTTTCCATCTTGATATCTCGATGTACGATTCCTTTTGAATGTAAGTACTGATTGTTACAGAAAAGGGTTTAGTGTCAAGAACGGGATTTAACATGTGTTATTTTTTTACCAGGACGGCGTGAGCAATTTGCTCAAATATGATTTTGATTTCAAGCTCGGTCATAAAGAGACTGTAAATCTCGGGGATAGGTGAAAAATCATCGCTTGGTCCTTCCGTCACATTTGTAAATAAATCGCCGCTAGATCCACTACAAAATTGTTAAAACGGAAAAAAAAAAAAGCTTCACGCATGCACACACAACTTACTATTCCATAACGATAAACATTCGCGAGTCTTCTTCAAACACTTTATCCACTCGTATAATACAAGGCTAAGAAAAGATATTTAGAAAGAGGATAAATAAAATACGTATACTTAAACTTACATGAGGGGGTAAAGCCATAAATATACTAATTTCTCTCAGGAGACCGATACGTTTTTTGGTTTCTAGGGCATCAATGTGACCCGAGAGTTGGACTTGCTTAATCGCTACTCTTTTGCCTGTAGTCTTGCAGATGGCCAGGGAAACAATACCGAAAGAACCAGTACCGAGTTTTTTGGATTTGTGATACAATTCATCAAAGGAAGAAAATTTCTTGCCTTTCCTTCTCGGCTTGACAAAGTCATAACTTGGATTTTCTGCTATGTATGTTAGTATGTTTATATATATATAACACTCGATATTATACCTGTTGCTTTCGTGAACTTGGATGGGTCTTTAAAATGAATGGTGTCACCAGATTTTAACTCGACGACGTCTTTGCCAATATTGACACTGTTCACCCATACGCCATCTGTACTACATGAACTGTAAAATATGGGCGTAAGAAAAAAATTCAGACTTCTTTGTTTGCAAAACAAATGATTGTACCTTTGGTCTTGGATGAAGGCTGCATAGACCAAATTATTCTTGACAATGCGAGGACTCTAAAACGGGAGTTCAATCAATGTGTCTTTTTTTTATGTATGTCTCTCTTTTTCTTTACACTGTGCATTAAAGCGTGTCTTTTGTATTCACCGGGAAAATACGCAATTCTAAATTTTGTTTTGTGTTAGAGATCCATGATGTAATCCAAATATGTGCGTAAATTACTTGATACCACAACTCTTATCTGAAAAATAATCGGTCCTACGAAAAAAGAATGAGTTACATCGAAAACTTGAGAAACGCGATTATTCTTTACTTGATATCACATTGATCATTGGTTCCAATGACATATCCAGGGATAACGGAGGAGTCGGGCTGATCCATATTTCTCGATAACGTGAAGACCTGGCCTCCAACCTTATACAGAAAACCCCAGGCATTTGTGCTTTCCTCAAACGTAGGAAGCTCGTCAAACGTGATCTCCTTTGAACCTGACGATCTCGTTCTAACTTTTGAATGTTTGACTTTGGTGAATGTTTCGGGTATTGTATAAGGCGCTGGTAAGGTCATTTGCCTTTTCATTTTCTTTTTCTTCACACTGCTTCTTGTTGGTATCTCCATGTCAAAAAAAAATTTTTTTCCAAGTACGTGCAAGAAAATAAAGAAGAGTAAAAATTATGACAGATTTTTTTTTTTTTTTTTTTTTTTTTGATAGTGCCTCAACAAGCAATACGGCAGCCAATCATATTTAACGCTGTTAGCCAATGAAAAACGATGTCACAGGGCATGTTTTCTGTCAAATCAAGTTATCCGTACCAAAGGATACCGTGTTGTGGTAGTCGATATCAATATAAATATAATTATTCAGTTGATAAAATTGGTTGGGTCTATGGGAGCGCAGAGGTATGGTGATTAAGGTAAGTTTTCTTGTTCAGTTACCTGCGGCAAACTTAAAAATATTGGTCGCCCACGTATATAACATCTCTGGCCTACCCAATACTGACAGACAGAGCATGTATACTTACATCAAATGAAACTATTAAAATAAATATATGTTTATATTATCTAATTGGACCTTTTTTTCTTGTTAAGGAATTAAAATAGTTGCAAGAGTGCGAATCAGTTAACCAATCAGTATGATATGTCCTTTTTAATTGTATTTTTCGGAACTGTATTCTTCGAAACTATAGTTAAGTGTATTCAACAGATTACGCTTTCTTTAGTATGTATATGTCACTTAAACTCCCATCATTTTTTCAATTGGCTTCTTCAACATTTATACCTTTAAAAGTGGAACTTCCATAGATGTATATAAAGATGACAAACGCTTCATGCTATCACGCTAGATTTTGTAATATATTAAAGCATTTATTGTAAATTGACCTCAAAGTTTAATTTTTGCGTTTTGTGAATTTGACTTTGTAAGGTATCGGTGAAACAACGATACCCCCATTTTCTGCCTTGTTTATGTTAGGCATACCATCCTCTCCAGGCTCAATAAAGCAGCGAGACATTAATTCAACAAATCCAACAAACGTTTCCACTTCAGCCATATGAATTGCAGGGCAAATACGTCTTTTTTAAAAAAAGAAAAGCTTTGTCAGCTTTTTATCAATGTTCGACAAAGAATGATTAGCTCTTACCTTCCCCATCCAAAGTTGAAATGATCACGGTCTTCCACTTTGCCTTTAGAAGCAGCTACGGATGTTCCTAGTGCGTTTATAAACCTTTCAGGAACAAACTCTTCGGGCCTGTCTGGATAGAATTCTGGGTTTTTATGCATGCTGACCATGTTGGAGATAATAGTAGCGCCTTTGGGAATGATATATCCATCAACTTCAACTAGATACAGAAGAATTAGATAAAAGATATAAGAAGTAAAGTAAACATATATCAACTTACTATCTTCATTAGCTAAATGAGGAATGCCGAATGCCGTAATAGGTTTATATCTCATACATTCTTTCATGGCAGAGATACAAAAAGGCAACTCCAACCTTTCACTGAAAAGGGGAAGACGACCATGATGCTCGACAAAATTATCGATTTCAGCAGCTATTCTTTTTTGGGCCTCTGGATAGTTACACATGATGGCAATCGTCCAACATAAATACACGGAATTTGTGTCCGTTCCTGCACCAGTTAAATCGGCTGAGCCAACAAAAAAAAAAAAAAAGATGTGTCAGATGCTAATGTTGATATATTTTTTTTCGGCTTAATCCCAACTTACAAAAGATAACCAAAGTTTCTTCTTCAGATAAATCGTAACCATTTTCTTTTAGATATTTTACGAGATTTGGTCCATCGGCATGGTGTGCTTCCTTGATCAAGGAACCGAAAACAGGATCACGTCTTTCTGCCAAATACTTGATAAGAACTTTTCGAATACCTGTAAGATAGTTATGGATAGTGAAAATTGGTAAATAGTTTGCCATGTCACACTCTACACCACTAAGTAAAAAGCCTTCATCAATTGTGCTAGATACATCGATAAACGTTGGATCATCTTTAGCAGGAAATGTCCTTCCAAATCCAATTAATGTGACAGTGTTCATAACATACAACTGCAAATCTTTAAACGGAAAGATACCAACGTTCGTCTTTTCGGATGTTTCCAAAAGTGTATCCACCAATTTTTTCGCTTCATTCTGGATAGAAGCCATGTGAAGCTCGATTTGAGAAGGTGCAATAGCCGCAGCAACTATATCATTTATAAGTTTAATTTAACTTTTCTAGATAGATTGGGATTGGTTTTTTTGTTCTTTTCCCTTACCTGCTGCTCTCACTTTCTTCCACGCAGCATTGGGTTGTGAATGAACAACGCCTCTAATATAACAATAAATACAACAATAAATACCAAATCATTTAGACTCTTGTGCGACCTTGATTTTGGTTTTTACTTACTTTCCTCCAAAACTGTACAAATTATAGGCAAACTCGTTTTCGTTTCTATGTGAAGCCTTGCTACCATTAGTTACCATTACTTTGTGGGCTAATGCAGGACTATCGATGGAAACCCATGTTTGAACTCCCATACGTAATTGGATAATTGGGCCCAGTTCTTTATGCCATTGAGAAACCGTTTCAGCTGGCATATCTCCCAGAGAAAATAAATGGCCTACATAAGGGTAAGCAGAGCCAGGCGCTGGAATATCCTTGCTAAACTTATTTTTACTATGAAGTAAGGAATGGAGTATCTTGTAAGAGATATATAAAGCCACAGTTGTACCAGCAATGATAGGCACCAAAGCTTTTCCCTGTTCCACTTTATTCATAATGTAACAAAAAGAGAAAGAGCGATAAAAAGAAAATACAAAGGCGGCAAAAGAAGTAATTGGGATTATGTTTTGTTTTGTGGAACTTGTAAAGTTACATATGGGGTAACACAAAGTGAACATTGCGCAAACTTTAAAAACAGTTATTCATTGTGGAGGCGCTGCCCTGTTTTAAGCTTGGCGAAAACAGGTTCTGAATGAAATATTCATATTGGGGGCCTTACCAAAAAAAAAAAATTGTCGCATAATATGAAAGAATAAACTGTTAATCATTACTTGAAAATTTCTTATTTTTACAATTTTATTTTGCGGACGATTCAGGGAATACAGTAAATGAGAATGAACAAAATCCGATGGAGATTTCCGAGGACGAAGACCTTTTCAAACTGAGGGAGTTGATTTGATATACCGAGTATAGTCTTCACATAGATAGCCTACAGAAACACACTGCGTGATTTTAAAATGGAACAAGTGTGCCAGTCATTAAAGAAAAAACAGAAAAGAGGAGAAAAAAATTGCAAGAGGCAAGCGAAAAAGTTAAATGAGCTGCAGTTAATAACGATATTAAAGCTTGTACTGTATATTAAATTAAAAATCACCAAAAAAAAACAATGCCTTAGGTTTTAAACTGAAACCGAGAACCGTAGCTGGTATAAAACTTGGGAAGAAAATTCAGATTCACTTTTAAGACCATCGATCGGCCGAGAACTATCGAACCAGAGAGAGAGATAGCAGAGGCAACAAGTATGTTTGAAATTTAAACAGACTACCTCCACAATTGATCAGCTAAGGGACCGATTAAACCGCAGCTTCAGTGAGCTAATTTTTTTCCAAAAAAAAAAAAAAAAAAAAAAAACCGCTGTATCAGTACATGTCTGATATTTGAATTTTCTTGAAAAGAGTAAAGCTGGAGCCCGAGGAAAGAAATGTCTCTGATAGAATACAAGCGAGAAAAGAATGGGTAGATGAAGCTATAGCAATGGGTGTGGATTACATGAACAACTGTATATTAATTGATGAGGTTGGTTTCAACGCTGACTTAAGAAAAACCCAAGTTTGGGCACCTGTGGGAGACACCCCTATAGTAAAAGTGCTCTCGGATAGAGCCAACTCATTTTCAATTTTGGGTGCCACATTTGCGAAAGGTCTTTTTAAAATATGCCTGAAAAACCAATACTACAGTTCCACGAAAAGGAAGCTAGCAAGAGGTGCAAAAAAGTTAACAAAGTGATTTTAGGTGGGGGTCTTTTACTTGTCACTTAATATGCTCAATAGCTACGCGAAACGAATAGTATCTACTTCAATCTCGTTGTTTTGGCTTAGAGTGAAGTTTTCGCCATTTATTTTTCATCCTAAAATTCAGTAACTGCGAAGCACTATGCCGTTCAAAATTTATGCGGTGCCGCTGCTTTTAATAACATTATTGTTAACACAACCACTGTCAACAACCATCCAAATTCATTTTTTATCATTTTTATTATATAATTAACTAACTGTTATCGAATTTTAATCCGACTCTGCATAGGCGATGAGGTATTGAAACTCAGGGTAACGATCCATATACTCGTATTCATCGAAAAGCTGGAATGGATGCGTCATGTCGAATGCAAATCCAGTTTCATCAGCTACCAAAATTAAGATATCGATATCAAAGCAACGGATATGTAGACTTAATACTTCATCGTTGTATCTAGAGGAATCGAAATTTTCACTTGAAGATATAGTTATCTCGAGATTGATATCTATTTTATAATAGAAAGTCTTGGCCTGTGTTTTTGTTATCTTTATAAAGACCGGTTTTGTAGCTCCAGCATGTCCATCTTTCCAGAGCAGATGACCAAACGTCACAAACGGCATGTCTATCATCACAAACGTTCCCTTCGAAAAATTAGCGAGATCACAATCAATAAATAAGAAGAATTCCACTACGGTGGATAACCGACTAGAGAGTTCATACAGAAAGTCGCCTTGAAAATAGCAATTTCTGAATTGTATACACTTCAGAGATTGCATCGGTGTAAAAGACTCTGGATCAAAGCCATAAAACCATCCAGATGATATCCACAATGTATTCAAGACTGGACAGCGTTCAGAAGCGTAATACAACATATTTGCTGAACGTTGAGTGTCGGCAATGCTACCTATGTCAATATGTAAGGCCTTTAGAGTTGATCCAAATATGTCAATAGTAGATTCGAGATGTGAATCGACCCCTTCCATACTTGGATGTAGAGTGAGTACAGTTCGACGTGTCTTTTTTGGATCTGCGTTCTTGGCAGTGAGGTTGTAGTCGGCACTGCAATTGTTGAAAACACCAATATAAGGTTTGATTACCCCTTGTAGGAGTTCAGTACGAAAATTAATTTCTAGATGATCACATAAATTGGGGAAATTTGCAAAGACCTCTCTATGATCCTGAATAAACATGTTGGATACAGCACAGCTCTCTAGGGTATTGATATAGGTAAAAAATTGAATCCAAAGTTCGGTGGTGACCTGATAACCCAGTGTTTCTAATATAAGGGTCGCAGTCATATAAATTCCCCCTGGACCCACAGCCCCTACATCTCTTTCATTTACATGCAATGTTTTTAAACTGGGGAACGAATACATAACATAGTTCAAGAAATTGGTACATATGTTCATATAATTGCCTATTGATAATCCTATAATATTTGGAATAGGTTGTGTGTTGAAAGGTTCCACCACCATGTTAGATTCTTGTAGATTATAGCCCAGTTCAGAAGTATAGATTTTTAAATACTTAATTGTCGGGCAATTTTGTATCTTTGCGGCAATTTTGAATAGATTGTCATGAACTTCAAAATGGAATTCAATGCTCTGAAGCTTTTCAAATCCCCCCAACGAATTCGCTGTCTCGTCCAGGTCATATTTGTCTTCAACCGGAGGATAATCATTTATACGAAGGCATTGCAAGGTTTTGTTAAAGGCCAAAACTGCATACCCATATGCTCGAAGACTATCTTCACTTTCTTCAACTTTGTATATGTCACTGCTTACAGGGATCTTTATCAACTTTAATCCATTTTTACTTGTATAATGTTCAGATAGCAATTTTGCATAGAAAGGGCTGCGTTGCGTTGTATTGTATCCTAAGTCGATCAGATTTGGGCACGCTTTTAAGATTCGACTGAGTTTGTATTCTAATTCATCGGCTTTCTCACTGTTCTTCCATTTAAGCTGTTTGACAAGTTGGCCATTAGGGGATCTGAGCATGTATTCAATAAATCCTTCGAAGTTGCTTTCATGCAAGTAAACTTTTTCGTACACAACTCTTCGACTAGCTAATGACCAAGGCTTGGAAATGATCAGGTACTGCTTTAAACGTTCCCAAAGTTTCTCATTGCCCTTCACCGCGAATTCGAAGATCTTGACTAAAAGTTCCAAGGGGAGCTGATTCCAATTTGGCATAATCGAAGTTACAACGTCTCCCCCTCCCCACAACCCCCAAAGATCGATTTTATACACCTCATCTCTGCAGTTTAAAAAAAAAAATCGAGTCATTTAGACCTCCGAGTGGCCACTCAGATTGTACCTTTAATTGCAAGGCGGGAGTGACTTTCTTTAAACAATGCATCACGTAAAGTTGATCCAGCCTCCTTTTTTCAATTCTTTACACTCTTTTTTCACAACATAATTGCTTCTGATATATTAACAAAAAACAAAAACAAAGAAAACCTAACAACACTTACAGAACTATTCTTACTAATGTTCTCTCGGCAGTAAAAGAACGTAAAGAAGCTGAGCTCAGGTTGTTGCTTAAATGCAGAGGACCGTAATTGAATAAAAACTCGTGCCATCAACAAGTACAACGTTTTTTGTCATCAAGAAAAGAAAAGGTTCTTTGGAGCCTTAAACGATGTAGCCCCCTCTGCTGGTTTAACCTCTCAGTATTTGTCTGGAAAGTATCAACAACTACAGACAAAAGAGCAACTTCAAGAATTGGATAATGCAGTAAAGACTTTGGACTTGCGAAGTCGGGCTGTACAAATGGTTGATTACATACCGCATTTGGAAGTGTAGCAAATTTTATAAGAAATGATCGAGCAAGATTTTAGGATGTTGTATGGTAGTATGAGTCACTTATACAGGGGAAGGAACAAGTACGAATTAACAATCTCTCGACGTTTCGAAACCTCATCTGAGTCTATTTCCCTTTTACGACACCTCCCTCATACCTATCCCCATATCCGCTCACATCATCAGATATAAAATTGTAGAACTTAAAACATAATAAAATCAAACCCTTTTACAACCCCCATTTAGCGGGATATATAATACTTTCCATACGACACAGGGACGTTGTATTATAGTCACGGTAGAGACATAAAAGAACAATTTATCAAGCCTTCAGGTAGTTAAAATCCCTATACAACAAGGAGGCTTGAACTCACTGTCAAAACTATTTCACATATCGTATTATCTCTAAGATGATGTAGTGTCGAAAATCTAGTCCTAAAGGATTCAATTTAAAATTTATACTTAGCAGAGAGCAGTGTGTCAAGCGTAGAATTAACGAAGCATTTTCAAATATGGCTGATAAAGATTGGTATAATGAGAAGCTGATGGCCAAGACCTTTGGTGTAACGCATGGTCCAATATGTAATTACCAAGATGCCTTGGAACAGATCAAAGCATCCCTCAGAACGTGCTATCAGTGAATCAGGAGTTCCTTGATAGATACTGCAAGAATTCAATCGACTATTTCAAGGTAAAAAAACAAAACGTGGCTAGCTCATTTAAAGACGCTTATAGAATAAGGGAAATGTCTAGACCACCGTATTTTTTTCAAACGCTTTTTTTTTAGAATCGCATGATGGTCTACTCATAAATTTAAGGAAAAAGCTGATAGACAACTACCTTGCTCTGGGTATTTGCAAATGTTTCTATTGTAAGTAAAGGCCCAAACATGATGCTGCATGATTATATATAAACAATCAAATCATTCTGACATAAGCTCCTGTTTATCAGCCCACAAATAAACTCCGTTCACATACTTTTTTGATTAGATCATCCTGACATAAACCAGTTCTTGTTTATCAGTTTATAAATAAGACTCGCTCACACATATTTTTTTCTCTCTTTTTCTTTTCATTTAACATATCTCTCTTTTTTTAAAAAGGTAAGCATACAACAACTTTTTTTTTTTTTTCAAGAAACACTAACTTATTGGCTCTCTTTTCAAAAAAAAAAAAAAAAAAAAAAAAAAAAATATAAAAGATACATTGCCATTCTTGCAATATTACGGCTACGGCTAGTATTTGCTATAGGATAGTCCCTTCCTAGGCTGAGTCCTTGGGTTTTGGAAGTCACTGGAAGGACAGATTGTGAATAGCAGGTGTTGTACTGTAAATAGGTGTGATTATATTTGCTTGTTGGTCTTGGCTGGGGGAACTGCAGCAGCAGAAAAAGAGGTCGGCCGAGACCGAGAAGGTACGATCTTTTATAAAATACGCAGTAAATTATTTTCTAAAATTGCATGTAGAACAAGCTCTCAGCTGAAGGATGCCCCAACAAGTTCCTTGTGAATAACAAGATGGTTGATCTGTCTGAACAACTGATGATAAAAGAGGGATTTCCCTCTTCATGTCCTGCTTTTCCTGAGGTTTGCGAAAAAAAAATACATGTATATATAATTTAGTTTCTAAAACTTATAGTTTACCTGCGCAGACTTTTCAAACTTCTGGATCAAGTTTTGATCGATCCAAAAGTTCTTGTGGTCATTGAGACCCAAGTTCTTCAGCAAATTGTTGTGATCTAATAAAGATCTTCTCCCCTTCAAATGGAAGTTTGCATCCTTTATCTTGAACTGCTTTCTGTTGACATCATCGGTAAATTATCTCTTATATTTTACTTTAACTATGTTTTCTAAACGTTCCTTACAAAATAAGCTCAGCTAAGAAAAGCGCTCCTTACCACCAACGGCAAACATGGTAACAATTATTAAGTTGATTCATTAATGCTACCAATGGCATGATACTTTTGCTGACGCTGGAAACCTGAGGGATCATTTAATAAACTCTGAGGGTAAGATTTCTGGCAAACAAAAAAAAAACTCATCTAATCATCACTTTAGGTTTCAAGATTGAACAACATTCTAATAAACGACGAAAAAGCACAAAAGAGTGAGTATAAATTGCGCAATTAATCCAGGAAAAAGGGTCATGACATCTTTTATTTTTAATAGGATTGTGTTTTTTAAGGCAACGCGTGGAGACACTGAGGTAAGGATTCATTCACGCGTTCAGAATTTATTGTTACTAACTCCATTTTCAGCCAGACAATTTAAATATTGCCTTTGCTTGTCCACACTGTATTGAATACTTTGATACAGAAGAGTTGTTTGAGGTTCACCACAAAAAGAGCCATTTGTCTGGTATGGAACAAGGCCACTTCTTTTTTTTTTACTACAAGCTAAAATAACTACTAAATAGAAAAACGTGCGAACGGAGGCGATCAAGTGATCCTCGCTCACAAAAAACAATGTTTCAGCATTTTAACTCCGGTCAAAAACACGACACTTTCTGGGCCGAAATTTAAATCCACTGACATTGAACGACTTAAACCGTTTGTACGTATGGCCATTGAATCGAACCAAACAATCGGTGAAGAGGATGCTCAAATTATGCAAGACAACCTAGACCATCAGCACAAATTAAAGGCATTATCACAGTATACTGTTCAAATGTCATTGATTCGCCCCTGGTATTTACAGTGTAGCCACAGCCAATTAGAGTCCAATTACACCTATTCACAGTGTAATCCTGCTAGTTACAGTGTAGCGATTGTCTGGCGCTAAATAATGCTCACGAAATACCACTCCTTGTATGGATGTGTGCTCTGGAAGGCCGTAAAACAACAAACCAAAAGCGGTTCGATTGTCTTGTTCAACACATCACCACATGGTTTTCTTCAAGATGCAAAAGAATGACTCCTGTAAGAACAAATCATGAAAGAACTTTTTTTATCGATTTTATAGCACCAGTATTTCAATATTTCCATGACCAAATCCAGTATCTACAATTTCAATGGTAAGATGCTGATTGAAAAGTTACGATAATTGAAACTGATTTATATTGTTGGTTTATAATGCGTTATAGGTGCGAAGTTTATATACAAAGTAGAGGAACAGGATTAATTAATATGCAAACATGGGTAAAAGACAAAAATGGATACGCTGACGGATTTGGTTATACTGGCCAAGACGAACGTTTGTTGATGGAGGCATCATCTGGTGGCTTGGAGGAAAATGTTGATCATACTCTTGGTGAGGGTGTTTTGACGATGGTGTATATTGTTTTAACGAATTTTTTTTTATTTGGTCAAAATGTGCGCGCGAACGTCAGCTTCAAGCCCATTAATTCGTTGAAACTGTTGGAAAATTTAGCAGCAATTTTAAACACATACCGTTCAAAATACCTCAATAGCAATAAGACAACCTTTTCAAGACTAAACGTATTTGGTATTCAGTGCATTAAAACAACAATTACACTTATGTCTGTCTCGGCACCTGGTGACGGAAACATTTTGTACCAAACACCACGCACTTCTCAAATCCCAACTACATTCGATAAACGTCATCATTTGCTTTCATTATTTGAATTAATAATGGCCCTGCATTGTCATTTATTGTCACTACCTCTCCGTGTCGGTATTGGGTAATTTGCGCACCTGCTGCCTTCCTTGGATGTGGTTGCCGTTCCTCATGCTCCCTCTCCGGAAGCGTATTTGTTCGTACGTAGAACCATTACAGTTGTTTGTTGGCATACTAAAATACCATTAATACTGTACCACATTATAGGACATCTGTCAAGAACAAGACGCAATAATACAGCAGCTCCAAAAGGAGCACACGGGCTATGTCGAAGTACCAGAGG
Source organism: Mucor mucedo (assembly GCF_025094135.1). NCBI lineage: Eukaryota > Fungi > Mucoromycota > Mucoromycetes > Mucorales > Mucoraceae > Mucor > Mucor mucedo. Next base: position 4,494 of record NW_026252502.1, on the reverse strand, counting down.
ACAGTCTTTTGAGGAATGTTAGTTTATAAATAATAATCATTAAAAAATAATTGAAGTAAAAGGGGTTAAAGTTGTAAGGAGCGCTTCTTAGATAAGTTTATTTCTGTAAGACGTTAGCTTAGCTTAATTACCCACTGCAAACAGTCGTTTGTTGTCAACTCATCACATTTTCGTAAAGGATTTCTTCTAATACCACTTTTGATTTTTAACCAGCACTCTTCGATGAGATTTAAGAAATGAGAGTAGGATGACATAAATAGTGGTTTATATTCCGCGTTTCTCAAATGAGTCGACAACAAATCTAGAGTGGTGTACACTACAATTATCCATACCAATTAAAACCCTTTCATCTCATTTTTGTCAAGTACTTCCATAATTGTTTCCACATACTTCACGATATGGTAAAGAAGGGTACCACTGTCTACCAGTTTTTGCTTTTTGAGTTCTTCAGTGTTGCGCTTTCTCTTTTTAGGGAAATGTCTAGACCACCGTATTTTTTTCAAACTAATTTTTAAAATCGCGTGATGGTCTACACATAAGTCTAAGAAAAAAGCTGCTAGACAACTACCTTGCTTTGGGTATTTGCAAATGTTTTTATTGTAGGTAAAGGCCCAAACATGTGCTGCATGATTATATATAAACAATCAAATCATTCTGACATAAGCTCCTGTTTATCAGCCCACAAATAAACTTCGTTCACATACTTTTTTGATTAGATCATCCTGAACTAAACCAGTTCTTGTTTATCAGTTTATAAATAAGACTCGCTCACACATATTTTTTTTCTCTCTTTTTCTTTTCATTTAACATATCTCTCTTTTTTTAAAAAGGTAAGCCTACAACAACTTTTGTTTTTTTCAAGAAACACTAACTTATTGGCTCTTTTTTCAAAAAAAAAAAAAAAAATACATATATAAAAGATACATTGCCATTCTTGCAAGAATTAAATCTGATTTATATTGTTGGTTTATAATGCGTTATAGGTGCGAAGTTTATATACAAAGTAGAAGTACAGGATTAATTAATATGGAAACATGGGTAAAAGACAAAAACGGATACGCTGACGGAATTGGTTATACGGGTCAAGACGAACGTTTGTTGATGGAGGCCTCATCTGGTGGTTTGGAGGAAAATTTTGATCATACTCTTGGTGATTCGTTGAAACTGATGGAAAATTTAACAGCAATTTTAGACACATACCGTTCAAAATACCTCAATAGCAATAAGACAACATTTTCAAGACTAAACGTATTTGGTATTCAGTGCATTAAGACAACAATTACACTTATGTCTGTCTCGGCACCTGGTGACGGAAACATTTTGTACCAAACACCACGCACTTCTCAAATCCCAACTACATTCGATAAACGTCATCATTTGCTTTCATTATTTGAATTAATAATGGCCCTGCATTGTTATTTATTGTCACTACCTCTCCGTGTCGGTATTGGGTAATTTGCGCACCTGCTGCCTTCCTTGGATGTGGTTGCCGTTTCTCATGCTCCCTCTCCGAAAGCGTATTTGTTCGTACGTATAACCATTACAGTTGTTTGTTGGCATACTAAAATACCATTAATACTGTACCACATTATAGGACATCTGTCAAGAACAAGACGCAATAATACAGCAGCTCCAAAAGGAGCACACGGGCTATGTCGAAGTACCAGAGGACAGTCTTTTGAGGAATGTTAGTTTATAAATAATAATCATTAAAAAATAATTGAAGTAAAAGGGGTTAAAGTTGTAAGGAGCGCTTCTTAGATAAGTTTATTTCTGTAAGACGTTAGCTTAGCTTAATTACCCACTGCAAACAGTCGTTTGTTGTCAACTCATCACATTTTCGTAAAGGATTTCTTCTAATACCACTTTTGATTTTTAACCAGCACTCTTCGATGGGATTTAAGAAATGAGAGTAGGATGACATAAATAGTGGTTTATATTCCGCGTTTCTCAAATGAGTCGACAACAAATCTAGAGTGGTGTACACTACAATTATCCATACCAATTAAAACCCTTTCATCTCATTTTTGTCAAGTACTTCCATAATTGTTTCCACATACTTCACGATATGGTAAAGAAGGGTACCACTGTCTACCAGTTTTTGCTTTTTGAGTTCTTCAGTGTTGCGCTTTCTTTTTTTAGGGAAATGTCTAGACCACCGTATTTTTTTTTCGAACTAATTTTTAGAATCGCATGACGGTCTACACATAAGTCTAAGAAAAAAGCTGCTAGACAACTACCTTGCTTTGGGTATTTGCAAATGTTTTTATTGTAGGTAAAGGCCCAAACATGTGCTGCATGATTATATATAAACAATCAAATCATTCTGACATAAGCTCCTGTTTATCAGCCCACAAATAAACTTCGTTCACATACTTTTTTGATTAGATCATCCTGAACTAAACCAGTTCTTGTTTATCAGTTTATAAATAAGACTCGCTCACACATATTTTTTTTCTCTCTTTTTCTTTTCATTTAACATATCTCTCTTTTTTTAAAAAGGTAAGCCTACAACAACTTTTGTTTTTTTCAAGAAACACTAACTTATTGGCTCTTTTTTCAAAAAAAAAAAAAAAAATACATGTATAAAAGATACATTGCCATTCTTGCAAGAATTAAATCTGATTTATATTGTTGGTTTATAATGCGTTATAGGTGCGAAGTTTATATACAAAGTAGAAGTACAGGATTAATTAATATGCAAACATGGGTAAAAGACAAAAATGGATACGCTGACGGATTTGGCTATACTGGTCAAGACGAACGTTTGTTGATGGAGGCATCATCTGGTGGCTTGGAGAAAAATGTTGATCATACTCTTGGTGATTCGTTGAAACTGTTGGAAAATTTAACAGCAATTTTAAACACATACCGTTCAAAATACCTCAATAGCAATAAGACAACATTTTCAAGACTAAACGTATTTGGTATTCAGTGCATTAAGACAACAATTACACTTATGTCTGTCTCGGGATCTGGTGACGGAAACATTTTGTACCAAACACCACGCACTTCTCAAATCCCAACTACATTCGATAAACGTCATCATTTGCTTTCATTATTTAAATTAATAATGGCCCTGCATTGTTATTTATTGTCACTACCTCTCCGTGTCGGTATTGGGTAATTTGCGCACCTGCTGCCTTCCTTGGATGTGGTTGCCGTTTCTCATGCTCCCTCTCCGGAAGCGTATTTGTTCGTACGTATAACCATTACAGTTGTTTGTTGGCATACTAAAATATCATTAATACTGTACCACATTATAGGATATTTGTCAAGAGCAAGATGAACCTAGACCATCAGCAAAAATTAAAGACATTATCACAGTATACTGTTCAAATGTCATTAATTCGCGATTGTCTGGCGCTGAATGATGCTCACCAAATACCACTCCTAGTCTGGACGCGTGCTGTGGAGGACAGCAACACACCAAATCTAAAGCGGTTCCATCGTCTTGTACAACATATCACCACATGGTTTTCTTCAAGATGCGAAAGAATGACTCCTATTAGAACAAATCATGAAAGAACCTTTTTTGTCGATTTCATAGCACCAGTATTTCAGTATTTCCATGATCAACTTCAGTATCTACAATTTCAATGGTAAGATGCTGACTGAAAAATTATGATGATTAAAACTGATTTATATTGTTGGTTTATAATGCGTTATAGGTGCGTAGTTTATATACAAAGCATAAGTACAGGATTAGTCGATATGCAAACATGGGTGAAAGACAAAAACTGATTCGCAGACAGAATCGGCTATATTGGTGAAGACAAACGTTTGTTGATGGAGGCATCATCCGGTGGCTTTGAAGAAAGAAACCCCTCTCCTATTAGGTATGTAATTGTAATAGGAGAAGTTGTATAGCAGTATACAAGTGTATGCTGATATGCAACATCAAAAATTGTTTTGATTTCATAGTTTATTTATTTAACCGATTTTTATACTAATTCTTAAGGGAATCGCACCCAAATACGACAGATTAGCTACACATAGAGAGAATAAAACAGCTATTAATATAAACAGTTCATTTACTTATATTCCCAGTATTGCTTTATTTTCTCGTTATGATCTTTGGCCTTCAGAACTCAGCCTTTTTTAATGCATATCAATGATATTCAAACTGATAAAACTGAAAGATAAATTTTTAAGAGATTAACTGTAGCTCTGTGTTTAGTGATCGGGGCCTACTTCAAAATTTTAAAGTACGTATGCCAAAGAATCTTCCCTTCCGAACAAATGGGTTCTTTTGCAGTGTTTTGTTTGTTTGTAGCTCTAGTTGATTAGCATTAAAGCCAAAAGTAACATAAATTAGTTATTGGTTACTTTTTGTTTTTGATGGTGATATTATTCATAAAAATTTATTCTTACAGGCTGTTACAATTATCAATAATGAAATATTTCTAATTTACCACGAATCAAACCATGCATAACCCTATCTAGAGATTCTCCTTATTCATTTTGAGATAGATGATAACACCGGCCTGTTGT
>NW_026252501.1:0-67991 GCF_025094135.1 Mucor mucedo | reverse complement strand
GGGTTGTAGCTCAGGTTAAGAAAGGTTGGTTTTTATTTAAAGAAATAAATGGTAATGTATTTGGGCGATCCATAGATATAATGCCTTATTACCGAGAAACAAGCTAACAAAACTAAACTAATTTAAATTATGGATAAATCCAGAGGGTTGTAAAGATAAAGAAGATAAAAAAAGTTAACAGCAAAGAAAAGAGATTGAAATGAGAGGTGGGAGGGGGAGAATAAGAAGATAGTGATTGGATCTGCACTGAGGATTCCTCGCAGTCTAATCGAGCCTATACAAAATACGCAACACACCGACCAGAAACACAAAAAGAAGATAAAAAGGAGAGCGCGAAACAAAAGAAAAGGAAGCAAAACCAAAAGGAGAGAGAAACAAGAGAAAGAGGAGACAATTAGAGAACTTTGATATAAAAAAAGTTAAACAGATTCAATATCCGGCATAACAAAGTCTTCAGGGTTCGGTTCAGACAACAACTTGGCTGTTTCGTGGTCATGATGAAGAAGAAAACCTAAATAGCTTAGTTGCTTATTTTTGGCAGCTAACTTTTCAACAGAGGACGTCTTGTTGGGAGTGGGCTTTGGTAGGGATGACCTGGCTTCGAGTTCTTCAGCTAAAATAGCATCGAACTGTTTTTGATTGATTCTTTCGTAATGCAAAAAAGAACGAGCAACGGAGAGACGAGCAGAGCGGCGGACAAAAGAGAGGGCACGTAAACACCGAAGGTTTTGTATTTCATGGGCTTTCTGGCACCGTAATTCCAGGGAGAGATTGGCAAATTTGGGATCTTTGAGCTTGGCTGGATCCAAAGGATCATAGTCATCAAGTGGTACGGTACCACGGCCTTTGTTGTGCATAACACTTGTAAATTCTACCACAAAGTCGGTGTGCAACAAAAAGGATATCACTCGGGAGTCAGGGTACTGAATATCAAGTATTCTTGAAACATTCACGCCAGTAGCTTGAAGGGTTCGTCTCAGTTCTTTCAGCGGACGGCGAACAGAGGTGCCGTAGTACAAGAATTGGTACTCAGATGGTTTATTGGCTTTAGGACCAAAGAGCCTACCAACAGTGGCAGTAGCACGACGAACAGACGGCAAAGGGGTCTTCTTTTTTACCTGTTTTTTTGTCTTGGGAGGGGCAGCAGCAACATTGGCATAGCTTGGGGGCTTTTGACTTGTTGGAGGTGGAGGGGCGGAATTAGAATTTTCTTTTTGGAGAGCCAAAAGAGTAGAGACTTGCTTCTCTAATTCGCGTCGAGATGCTTCAGATCTTGCTAAGGCTGTTTTGAGCTGGAATATTTCGTCGTGAGCTGATTCGAGCCGGGAGAGACGCTCGTTGACTTGGCTCAGGTATTCCGGAATGGGAATCGACATTCTTTTCAATGATTGAGAATTGTCGAGGAATGGTGGGGAAACAAAGGAAAATGGACGTTTGAGACTATTTCCAAAAGATGCAGGAGGTTCGGTTTCGTCAGAAGGTAAATTGGGATCTGAGAATTGACGATCTGAATCTGCTTGGAATTCAGGAATGTCGTTCTGGAGGGAGGAGTTTAACTCGGAGTTCGAAACGGTTTGTTCCACTGGATTGCCCGGTGTCACTTTAGTTAAAATTTGATTGGATTGCAACGGATTGAGGAGGATTTGATGATGGATGGATGCGATGTAACTTTTTCAAAAATTTTGGATGCAAAACTTACTGAAAAATTCTTTAAGCGAAAGAAAGGTGGGGGTTGTAGCTCAGATGAAAACGTTGTTGTTTTATTTAATATAATAGAGGGAGGGATTAGCTATCTAAAAGTGAAAAAATAAAGAAAATTGATGGACTATCCATAGATATATGTCTAATTTTCGAGTACGGGGTGGAAATTTTGCATGAAAAAATATTTTGTGTGACAAACAATTGAAAATATAAAAAAGGAAAAGGCGGGGTAAAGTAGCACACGCTTAATAGCTAGTTGGATTGATCTGAAGGAACGATCAACGGATGGGAACTTTGATAATCACTTACCACCGTGACGACGCGACAGAAAACAAGCAACTAGTGTTCAACGAGGGTAGTTGAACCAAGAAGAACCAGGATCTGGATCTTCTGGAATGTTTGATAATGGGTGACACAACGTGTCAATCATCCAAAGCAAGGATAAAAGTTTCGGCCAAAAGGCGGGAGGTTTGTGTTTTTTTTGGTGGGTAAAGAATTCAGAGCAAAATCAATACGGTGAACACCAGGAGGAGAGACAGGAAGAGAATCAATCAAGTCGGCGTCAATAGCACGACAAGTGAGAAAATGATCACGAGTTATGATTTGACCAAAGTCAGCACAAGGACACTCATTTCTTTCCATGGCAGTAAATCGACCAAGACGCCATCGTACCAAACGACTACGAGCGGAATTACTCATAGGGAGGTAGAGGATGGGATCAGGAACAGAGGTGGATGGGCGACAAGCGCGAAGGAGGACGTTTTTACCAGTAGTGGCGTGATGGGCTCTTTGATCGTCACAAAAATTCTGCCAATAATCACGATAGTGATTACGGAGATGAATTGGAGAAGTTGGTATAGGATCAGGGAGAGAGGTATAAAGAGCATTGGTTTCTAATTTGTTGCCAAGTCTTGTTTGAGAGAGAGATTCTTGGAGGAGGATGAGGAGAGAATCTTCTGGAAGGTTGGCAGAGCGTAGCACGTATTTAGTAACCAAGGTGTTATAGCGGTGGAGCATACCAGGGAGACAAGTGATGTGTTTAGCAACTGTTGTATGTTTACTACCTACGAACATTGACACAAGTGAATTTTGTAGGGTGTCTAATTTACTCATTTCACGGGCTGTGAAACAAGAAATAGCCAACCCATACTCAATTTTTGGTCGAATGAACGTTTTGTATAGGCGTGCGGAGAGAAGGAGAGAAAAACCATTACGGTGTACACCGACAGAGGTAAGGAGAGACATGGTTTTTTTGGCTTTAGAGGATCGAGCTTCAATACTTTTACCGGCATTTAAACCTTTTTTAGTAAATTCCATACCCAGGTAACAGAACTGATCAACAGTGGGAATGGGTTCACCATAAAGAGAAAAGGCAAAATTGGGAGTTAGAGAGGAGCGAGGAGAAGGAGCGTTTAAAATGGCACATTTGGAAGGAGACCATCTGTAACCAAGTTTGAGAGAGTGATCGCCAGCGATCTGCAGCATTTTTTCAACTTCATCTTTTGTTCCAAAAATGGCAACATCATCAGCAAAGAGAAGAGAATTAATAGCTACAGGTTCATCATCGTCGAGACCGAACACAGTAGGAGTAGAATCAGAGGCAGCGCTACGCAATACACCAGGAAGAGAATCAATATACAGAGAGTATAAATGAGGACTAAGCACAGAGCCTTGCAACAAACCAGTGATGGGAGTGAATGGATCTGATCTATGATTGGCCAGCAATACAGAGATAGAAACATCATCAAACATATGGATGAGCAGGTTGAGCAGAGGAACAGGAAAAGAAGATTTGGAGGCAAGGATATTCCAAACTACACGACGATCCACCGTATCGTAAGCTTGTTTGATGTCCAGGAAGGCAACAGAAGGAAAATGGTAATGCTTGTTAAAGTAATCATGCATAAGGTCATGCAGACACAAAGCTTGATCAAGGGGACTACGCTGTTTACGAAAACCACCTTGGGCATGATCAAGAGTGGGAGATAAATCTGTAACGTGCGAGACTATAGTCATTTCAAACAATTTTCGAAGAACAGAAGTGAGTGAAATGGGTCTATAATTTGCGGGGTCAGTACGATCACCTTTTTTGTAAATTGGGAACACAGTAGCCTGACGCCATAAAGACGGTGTATTAGACCACTGGTAACAAAGTGTGAAGTAGAGCTTGAGGAAGGGAGCGAGGATGTCAATGACAGGCTTGAGCATTTCGGCTTTGATATGATCTGGGCCTGGAGCTTTGTTGTTCGGTAGTTCTTTTATACGCCACGATATAACATCATCATCCAAAAAAGGAGTGTTGTCAAGAGAGTGAGGTAAAAAGTGGTGTAAATGAACGGATGGTGGGCGGAGAGAAGGAGCAGGGAGAGAGGAACCACTATACACTGAAGATAAATGGGTGGACATAATATCAACAGCTTTCATGGGACCATCAGTATGCGTGAAGGAAGCGGTGTGAGTGTTGCGGGCTTTAATTCGAGAAATCGTTTTTGTGGCTTTGGGAAAGTTTGTCTCCAAACTTTTTTTGAATTCGTTCCACGATTCTCTTTTGATTCTCTGAATTTTTTTACGAAAAAGTTTATTAGCTTCATCATGTTGATTCCACCAATGTACCTTGTCGATCCCAATGCTTCTACGCCAGCGTTTATAACATCGGTCACGATTTTCAGCAGCTTCTTGTAATTCAGTTGTCCAGTACTTGTGCCAGTAGTCGGGACGAGGAGGAGTGTTACCAACGGAAAGATCTAAAGAATCATACACACATGCATTGAATGACTCGTTGAATAAATCAAGAGATGGACATAGCAGAGGTGGAGAGGAAATCCAGTTTTCGAGCTTGGTGGTGAGAGGTGCAATCTTTTCTTTAATGGACTCACGGTATTTCTGGAGGTACGCAGGTTTTTTAAGTCTGTTTAAATTCCATAATCTACGTGGTGCCAACGGTCGATCGGGAAGAAGGGGGACATCATCGTGAGATGGCACAAGGTCGAATGTGAGGTGCATAAGACGATGGTCAGAGCTCAGAGAGAGGTCAGATTCAACTTGCAGAGCTGGAGAGACGAGAGAGGAAGGAGCGATATTTGTAATAAATAAATCAACAATGCTGGATATTTCTTGACCGAGTCGAAACCCAGAAAAGGTGGGAATACCATAGGCAAGAGATTCATTCAATATACGCAGTTGGTTGTCTGAAGACCAGGAGCGGAGACGGTTACCACGAGGGTTTGATTGATGATCACCAACAAAGGAGCCAAGGCGAGCATTAAAATCCCCACAAATGATGGTATTTGGAAGAAGAGGTATCGAATCAAGGGTGGCAAAAACTTGATTGATGGGCATAGATGGAGGAAGGTATAGACAATGAACACGAAGGTCACCTACTTTGAGGGAGAGCGTGTGATCATTGGGAGAAGGAAGTTGAAGGACTGTATATTTGCATAAAGGATTGAATAAAGCAGTAATACCACCTTTACCACGATTATTTGCATTTTGTACTTTTTGACCATAACAATGATATTGGGGCCAATTAGTAGGTAGGAGCATAGAGGGCGTAAGCCAGGTTTCAGTAATTAAGAGCATATCAGAAAAGAGCGTATGGGATAGTGGATCTTGAACAGTAGTAGCTTTTAAACCATTAGCGTTCAAGAGACTAATTTTAAAAGAGAGGGCCGACATAATTAGAGCACCTCTTCGGTAGCAATAATTTCTGTAGGTGCAGACACAAACTCGTCATCTTCATCCATGGCTTCAGTGGAATTTGATTGTGAGAGTGGTTTGGTAACAGGAGCATTGAAGAGTTTGGCTGTCTCTTCATTGATTCGTGACTTGGGATCTTGGGAGGGCATTTTGGTTATTTCCAAAAGTTCTTCTTCAGATATATATCCAAGGTCAACGAACGAGTAACCAACTGGCTTAACCTGGGTAGGACGAGCGGTATGGAGATACAACAAAGCTTGCTTACAACGGTTGTTGTTTAGTGAAGCAGCAATATCAGCACGAGCAGCAGCGGTGTAGGACTTGTATATGGGATTAGCCAAATGTTTTTCGTCCAAAGGATCAAAGTCGTTGATGATACCGGCTTTGACGTTAGTCATGATCTTGATGAAGGTGGAGGCATAGGAGGCGTGCACAAGAACACCGAGTACACCATTCGCAGGAAAAGTGATATCAATAACACGGCTTGTATCAATACCAACTAATTTAAAGCGCTTACGAGTTTCTGGGCGCGTGATCTTACGAGAGCGACCAATATAGATATATTGGAAGCCTTGAGGTTCATTAGGGTCACGTTCCATGAAAGGTCGGGCTGCTTTTGCAATAGCTTCAGCGGAAAGTTTTTTAGCTTTGGGCTTGGGCTGGACCGGCTTGCTAGCCTTTTTTGCTACAATTTCAGCCATGGTAGGCTTACTTTTGGTTGCTTGGGGTCTAGTAGAGGCATGGGTGGGAGGCTTTGAGGAAGAGGAAGAGGGAAGGTGCTTTACTCCAAATGCTAGCATTTGAGGATAAATCCCTTTCTTGAGAGTCGACCTCCATGGAGGTGTCGGTGGGACGGTAAGGTGATGCTGTGAGTTTAGCTTTGAGTGCTGCGATCGTGTCACCTTGTTCACGAATTGTTGCTTTGAGTTGAATATTTTCTTCCAGGATCTGGTCGATGGCTGAAAGACGGGTTTCATATTCATCTAAGCGACGAGCTTGTTGACGAATTTGCTTTTGCATTTCCAATGCAAACTCAGGGATACTGAATGCTAATGTATCACCAATATTTGCTGGTGGTACATGAGGGAGGGACGAATCCAGGGTCGACATGACGGGGCTATCATCAATTTCAGTGATGGTAGCAGTAGGGGTAGAAGGAGCAGCGGGAGACGTATCACGGGAGATAGGTTTTTGACCATTGGGGATGGTACCTGAGGAGACAAAGGTGATTGCTGAAGATTCAGGAGAGCCAGTAAAGCGGCGAACCGTAGCAGTAGCTATTTTCTTCTTATGAAGAAAATCTGCATCGGGGTCAGCGACGACATGCTTGAACGTTCCATTACGAGTCAAAGGCTTCGTAATATCCTTACGAGGAACAGAAATGGAGGTAGGTGGGCCTCGTTTCTGGGAAGAAGAGTTAATATTTGACATTATAGTAGGTTATATTATAAATACGACCTTATAGTGTCCAAATATGGGGCGTTCAACAATTAAGGTGTTTCTTGAATTACAGTATTGGGTTTAGCTGTAATAAGAGAGGGTTCAGAAAAAGTTTGAACAGGAAAGCAATAGAGGATGTTCACAGATGTAGGAATGTCTTGTGAAATCGTCGAAATGGCGGAAAACAAAAGTCTTCAGAACTTGGTGAGTTTTTGTCTGAGGGCTTTGGGAGTTGTACTAAAATGAACAGACGAGTTTGCTTGTTATTTTAATGCGTAGTTGGAGGCGGTTCTAGTATTGCTTGATATTTCGAAAAATAAAAGATTGGTTACACAAAAAAAATTTTATAAAAATTCTTTAAGCGAAAGAAGGGTGGGGTTGTAGCTCAGGTGAAAACAATGGGGGTTTTATTTATTGATATTAAGATAGAGGGTATAAAGGGGATTCTAAATATCAAAAAATAATGGAAATAGGTGGACTATCCATAGATATATGTCGATTTCCGAGTACGGGGTGAGATGCATGAAAAAAATAATTTTGTGTAACTAACTGTCAAATTAAAAAAAGGAAAAGAAGGGGTAGAGTAGCGCGAGCTTAATAATTGGTTGGATTGATCTGAGGGAACGGTCAACGGATGGGAACTTTGATAATTACTTACCACCGTGACGTCGCAACAGAAGACAAGCAACCAACGTTCAGCAAGGGTAATTGAACCAAGAGCGTCCAGGATGTGGATCCTCAGGAATGTTTTTTAGAGGGTGACACAAAGTGTCGATTAACCATAATACGGTAAGTAGGACTGGCCAAAAAGGGGGAGGGCGAGATTTTGCTTTGGTGGGCAGAGAAGATAAAGCAAAATCTATACGGTTTACACCGGGAGGAGAGACAGGAAGGGAAGAAATAAGGTCCGGTTCGATTGCACGACATGTCAAAAAATGATCACGAGACAGTCGCGCACCAAAGTCTGCACAAGGACATTCTTGGCGTTCCATGGCTGTAAAGCGGCCTAATCGCCATCTGACCAATCGACTTCGAGCAGAATTATTCATTGGAAGATACAAAATTGGATCAGGTTTGGTGGTAATTGGACGACAAGCACGTAAGAGTACTTGTTTACCTGTTTGAGCTTGGATAATTCTTTGAGCATCACAGTAATCTTGCCAATGTTTACGGAAATGATTACGAAGAAGAATTGGTGAATCATAAACAGGATCTGGAAGGGAGGTGTAAAGAGCGTTGTTGTGAAGGACATCAACAAGTCTTGAGGATTGAAGAGTTTCTTGCAGGAGAACGAGTAAGGAATCTTCGGGTAAGTTTTCGATGCGTAACACATTTTTTGTAACCAGAACATTATATCGATGAAGCATGCCAGGGATGCAAGTAATGTGTTTTGCGGTGGTGGTTTGTTGACTGCCTAAAAACATACCCACTAATTTATTTTGAAGTCTATCCAATTTCTGCATTTCACTGGCTGTGAAACGAGAGATTGCTAGACCGTATTCAATTTTGGGGCGTATAAAAGTAGTGTAGAGTCGAGCAGAGAGGAGGAGAGAGAAACCATTTCGGTTGACACCAACAGAGTTAAGGAGAGCCATAGTCTGAATAGCACCAGCAGAACGTTTTTGGATATTACCAGCAGCATAAAGGCCTTTTTTATTAAACTCCATACCAAGATATGTAAACTGATCAACAGTTGGCAGATCTTGATCGTACAGAGTGAAACGAAAGTTAGGAGCTGAGGAAGAGAGGAGAGAAGGAGCATTTAAGATGGCACATTTTGAGGGTGACCATCGATAGCCTAGTTGAAGAGAATGTTGAGCGGCTAAATCAAGCATTTGTTGAACTTCAGAGCGTGTACCAAAAATGGCAACGTCGTCAGCGAAAAGAAGAGAATTAATTGGAGTGGGACAAGAATCACCAACACCAAAGATCTCGGTTGTTGAACTAGAGGCAGCGCTACGCAGTACACCAGGAAGAGAGTTAATATACAGAGAGTATAAATGTGGACTTAGCACAGAGCCTTGCAACAAACCAGTATGAGGATTAAATGGATCTGATTTATGATTGGCCAGCAATACAGAAATAGAAACATCATCAAACATATGGATGAGGAGGTTGAGTAGAGGTCGAGGAAAAGAAGAAGAAGAAGCAAGTGAGTTCCAGACAACACGTCGATCGACAGTATCATAGGCTTGCTTGATATCCAGAAAAGCAACAGAAGGAAAGTGGTGATGTACTCGAAAGTAATCTTGCATAAGATCATGGAGGCATAAGGCTTGGTCCAATGGACTTCGTTGTTTTCGAAAACCACCTTGGGCATGATCCAGTGGTGGAGAGAATTCAAGGACAGTATCAGAAATTACCATTTCAAACAGCTTACGGAGAACCGAAGTGAGTGAAATAGGACGATAATTGGCAGGATCAGATCGATCACCTTTCTTAAAAATTGGAAAGACAGTAGCTTGACGCCATAGAGACGGGGTATAGGACCACTGGTAACAAACTTGAAAGTAAAGGGAAAGGAAAGGAGAGATAAGATCTTTAACAGGTTTTAGCATTTCGGCTTTGAGGTGATCTGGGCCTGGTGCTTTTCTGTTAGGAAGATCATTTATATGCATAGAAATCGAATCGTCGTCAAAAAAGGAAGTGTCTTCAATGTCGTGTGGTATTGATTCGGAAAAGGTGATAGGAGGAGGGCGAATATCAGAGGCAGGCAGATAGGAACCATTATACACTGATGATAAATGCTCTGACATTATATCAACAGCTTTAAGTGGACCATCGTGGTGCATGAAAGAGGAGGACTGTTGGTTGCGGCGTTTTATTCTAGAGATAGTCTTGACTGCTTTAGAAAAGTTTTTTTCAATTTCTTTTTTAAACTGTTTCCAAGATTCCCTTTTAGTTTTTTGCACCTTTTGACGAAACAACTTGTTAGCAGCAACATGTTCATTCCACCAATGTACTTTGTCAATGCCGATTGAACGACGCCAACGTTTGTAACAGTAGTCACGGTGAGAAGCAGCATCTTGGAGATCTTGAGTCCAGTACTTTTTCCAATAATCTGGACGAGGAGGAGTTTTGCCAATCGAGTAATCAAGAGAATCATACACACATGAATTGAACAAATCGTTGAACGAGTCAAGAGATGGACATTCCAGAGGTGGAGAGGATACCCAGTCTTCTAATTGGACTTGCAGAGGAGCGATTTTGTCTTGAATGGACTTTCTGTATTTCTGGAGGGGCTTAGGCTTTTTAAGCTTGTTAAGATTCCATAATCTACGAGGAGCCAAGGGACGATCGAGAACGTGATTGACATCATCTGGGAGCGGATCAAGGTCGAACGACAGAGTCATAAGACGGTGATCAGAACTAAGAGAGAGGTCAGATTCAACGTGGAGAGAGGAGTTAATGAGCGTGGAGGGATCAATGTTAGTGATGAACAAGTCAACAATACTGCTAATTTCCTGACCGAGTCGAGACCCAGTAAAGGTAGCAATACCATGAGCAAGTGTCTCATTTAAAACATGCAGTTGACGATCTGTACACCAGGACAAGAGGCGATTACCACGAGGATTCGAATGATGGTCACCGACAAAAGAACCGAGACGAGCATTGAAATCACCACAGATGATGGTGTTGGGAAGGAGCGGAATGGATTCAAGGATGTCGAAAACTTGATCGTTTGGCATAGATGGAGGAAGGTACACACAATGAACACGAAGAGCATCAATTTTTAGAGAGAGCGTGTGATCATTGGTCGAAGGGAGTTGAAGGATAGAATAGTTGCATGATGGATTTAATAAAGCGGTTATACCACCTTTTCCACGATTGTTGGCATATTGGACTTTCTGACCATAGCAGTGATACTGAGGCCAGTCAGTTGGTAAAAGCATAGAGGGCGTTAGCCAGGTTTCGGTGATGAGGAGGAGGTCGGAAAAAAGAGTGTGGGAGAGTGGGTCTGAAATGGTCGTGGTTTTTAGGCCATTTGCATTAAAGAGACTAATATTGAAAGGAAGGAGGGTCGACATAATTAAAGTTCGTCATCAGAGACTTGTTTAATTCCGCCTTCGTCAGACTCAGGAGCCGTATCGAAAATGGCTTCGATATCAATATCTTCCATAGCGTCAGTTTCTGGAGGTGGGGTTTGGGCAGGACGATCACCAGGCTTGGTATTAAAAAGCTTGGCTGCATCATCGTGGAGAGGGGCCTTGGGATCTTGACGAGGAGTAGCAAGAATTGCAAAAAGATCCTCTTCACTGATATAACCTAAGTTAATCATAGAGTAACCAACAGCCTTAACTTGATGGGGACGAGTGTTGCGTAGGTACAGGAGGGCGTGTTTGCATCGATTGGAGTTGAGGTCAGCAGCAATGTTGGCACGAGCCTCGTTGGTGTAGGAAAGATACACTGGATTTGCAAGATGCTTGGGATCAAGAGGATCGAAATCCTTGATGATATTGACCTTGGCTATATTCATAACGTTGGTAAAAACAGGAGCGTACAACTCGTGTACAAGAACACCAAGAACACCAGTGGCAGGAAACGTGATATCGATGATACGGCCTGTATCGACACCAGCTAACTTGAAACGCCTGCGGGTTTCAGCACGAGTAATCTTTCGATTTCTGACAATATATACATATTGAAAACCGTTGGGTTCGGTGGGATCACGTTCAAGAAAAGGACGAGCAATGTTGGCAATAGCCTCAGCTGTTAGTTTCTTGGGTTTGGCCTTGGACTTGAGTGGCTTGCTGGCGTTGAGAGCAACCTTTTGGGCCATGGTTAAACCAGGCTTACTGGGGGAGTCTTTCGGCTTAGCAGAGGCCTTGGTGGTGCTAGGAGCTGACGAGGAGGAAGGTCGTTGACTCCAGATACTTCCATTAGTAGACAGATCACGAGTTTGATCGACATCCATGTCAGAATTGGGTTCTTGTTGGTTTTCAAGCTGGAGCTGTAGATCAGCGATCATTGTAGCTTGATCTCGAAGTTTATTTTCGAGCACCAGGGCGGAGGCTTTTAAAGCAATGTTTTCTTGGATGATAGCTTCCATTGCAGTAAATCTAGCTTCGTATTCATCGAAGCGGCGGTTTTGTTCTCGAAGTTGCTTTTGCATATCCAAAGCAAATTCTGGGAGAGAGGAGAACATTTGCGTGTCACAGGGTAAATTGGGTGTGACATGAGGCAAGGAAGAGGTGTCAAAAGAGGATAGAATGTCTTGACCATTAGCAATTTCTGATTCTTGAGAGGGTTCTGAAATTGTAGTGATCTTCTTTGGCAGTTTGGAGGTAGTGACCAAAGTGACGGAGGAAGCCTCAGGGGAGGGGACGAGTTGGCGAGCCGTAGCCGTGGCTAACTGTTTTTTACGCAGAAGCTCTGACTTTGGGTCAGCGACAGTAGACTTGAAACCAGTGCCATTCGAGGAAGGTTTCAAGAGATCCGATGCTTTAGAGGATGAAGCAGGAGCTTGTCCTCTAGTTTTAACAGGGGATTTAGTATTTGTCATTATAGTGGTTATATTATAAATACAACCTTATAAGAACAAAAAACGGGGCGGTCTTCAATTAAGGTATTCTTTAATTACAGTATTGTGTTTAACTGTAATAAGAGAGGGTTCAGGAAAAGTTTGAACGAAGTGGCAATAGAGGATGTTCACAGATGGAGGAATGTCTTGTGAAATCGTTGGAATGGCGGATTACGAAAGTCTTCAGAACTTGGTGAGTTTTTGTCTGAGGACTTTGGGAGTTGGACTAAAATGAACAGACGGGTTTGCTTGTTTATTTTATGCGTAGTTTGGAGGGTGTTGGTATTGCGGTTATATTTTAAAAAATAGAAGTTGGAGTTACACAAAAAAATTTTTTTTATAAAATTCTTTAAGTGAAAGAGCGGTGGGGGTTGTAGCTCAGGTGAAAACAATGGGGGTTTTATTTATTGATATTAAGATAGAGGGTATAAAGGGGATTCTAAATATCAAAAAATAATGGAAATAGGTGGACTATCCATAGATATATGTCGATTTCCGAGTACGGGGTGAGATGCATGAAAAAAATAATTTTGTGTAACTAACTGTCAAATTAAAAAAAGGAAAAGAAGGGGTAGAGTAGCGCGAGCTTAATAATTGGTTGGATTGATCTGAGGGAACGGTCAACGGATGGGAACTTTGATAATTACTTACCACCGTGACGTCGCAACAGAAGACAAGCAAACAACGTTCAGCAAGGGTAATTGAACCAAGAGCGTCCAGGATGTGGATCCTCAGGAATGTTTTTGAGAGGGTGACACAAAGTGTCGATTAACCATAATACGGTAAGTAAGACTGGCCAAAAAGGGGGAGGGCGAGATTTTGCGTTGGTGGGCAGAGAAGATAAAGCAAAATCTATACGGTTTACACCGGGAGGAGAGACAGGAAGAGAAGAAATGAGATCGGGATCAATTGCACGACATGTTAAAAAATGGTCTCGTGAGAGTTGGGCACCAAAATCAGCACATGGGCATTCTTCACGTTCCATGGCAGTAAAACGACCTAATCGCCATCTAACCAATCGACTTCGGGCTGAATTATTCATTGGAAGGTACAGGATGGGATCAGGTTTGGTAGTAATTGGACGACAAGCACGTAAAAGTACTTGTGTACCGTTTCGAGCGTGGATTATCCGTTGGGCATCACAATATTCTTGCCAATGGCGACGATAATGATTTCGAAGGAGAATAGGTGATTCATAGATGGGATCCGGAAGAGAGGTATAAAGAACATTGTTTTGGAGGACATCAACAAGTCTTGAGGATTGAAGGGTTTCTTGTAAGAGAACGAGTAAAGAATCTTCGGGTAGATTTTCTATGCGTAATACATTTTTTGTAACCAGGACATTGTACCTATGGAGCATGCCAGGGATGCAAGTGATGTGTTTAGCAGTAGTGGTTTGCCGACTACCTAGGAACATACCCACCAATTTGTTTTGAAGATTATCCAATTTTTTCATATCACTGGCTGTGAAACGAGAAATTGCTAATCCATATTCAAATTGAGGTCGTATAAAAGTAGTGTAGAGTCGAGCAGAGAGGAGGAGAGAGAAACCATTTCGGTTGACACCAACAGAGTTAAGGAGAGCCATAGTCTGAATAGCACCAGCGGAACGTTTTTGGATATTACCAGCAGCATAAAGGCCTTTTTTATTAAACTCCATACCAAGATATGTAAACTGATCAACAGTTGGCAGATCTTGATCGTACAGAGTGAAACGAAAGTTAGGAGCTGAGGAAGAGAGGAGAGAAGGAGCATTTAAGATGGCACATTTTGAGGGTGACCATCGATAGCCTAGTTGAAGAGAATGTTGAGCGGCTAAATCAAGCATTTGTTGAACTTCAGAGCGTGTACCAAAAATGGCAACGTCGTCAGCGAAAAGAAGAGAATTAATTGGAGTGGGACAAGAATCACCAACACCAAAGACCTCGGTTGTTGAACTAGAGGCAGCGCTACGCAGTACACCAGGAAGAGAGTTAATATACAGAGAGTATAAATGTGGACTTAGCACAGAGCCTTGCAACAAACCAGTATGAGGAATAAATGGATCTGATTTATGATTGGCCAGCAATACAGAAATAGAAACATCATCAAACATATGGATGAGGAGGTTGAGTAGAGGTCGAGGAAAAGAAGAGGAAGAAGCAAGTGAGTTCCAGACAACACGTCGATCGACAGTATCATAGGCTTGCTTGATATCCAGAAAAGCAACAGAAGGAAAGTGGTGATGTACTCGAAAGTAATCATGCATAAGATCATGCAAACATAGGGCTTGGTCCAGTGGACTTCGTTGTTTTCGAAAACCACCTTGAGCATGATCCAGTGGTGGAGAGAATTCAAGGACAGTATCAGAAATCACCATTTCAAACAGCTTACGGAGAACCGAAGTGAGTGAAATAGGACGATAATTGGCAGGATCAGATCGATCACCTTTCTTAAAAATTGGAAAGACAGTAGCTTGGCGCCATAGAGACGGGGTATATGACCATTGGTAACAAACTTGAAAGTAAAGTGAAAGGAAAGGAGAGATAAGATCTTTAACAGGTTTTAGCATTTCGGCTTTGAGGTGATCTGGGCCTGGTGCTTTTCTGCTAGGGAGATCATTCATATACATAGAAATCATATCGGCGTCAAAAAAGGAAGTGTCTTCAACGTCGTGTGGTATTGATTCGGAAAAGGTGATAGGAGGAGGGCGAATATCAGAGGCAGGCAGATAGGAACCATTATACACTGATGATAAATGCTCTGACATTATATCAACAGCTTTAAGTGGACCATCGTGGTGCATGAAAGAGGAGGACTGTTGGTTGCGGCGTTTTATTCTAGAGATAGTCTTGACTGCTTTAGAAAAGTTTTTTTCAATTTCTTTTTTAAACTGTTTCCAAGATTCCCTTTTAGTTTTTTGCACCTTTTGACGAAACAACTTGTTAGCAGCAACATGTTCATTCCACCAATGTACTTTGTCAATGCCGATTGAACGACGCCAACGTTTGTAACAGTAGTCACGGTGTGAAGCAGCATCTTGTAAATCTTGAGTCCAGTACTTTTTCCAGTAATCTGGTCGGGGACGAGTTTTGCCAATCGAGTAATCAAGAGAATCATACACACATGAATTGAACAAATCGTTGAACGAGTCAAGAGATGGACATTCCAGAGGTGGAGAGGATATCCAGTCTTCTAATTGGTCTTTGAGGGGAGCGATCTTGTCTTGAATGGACTGTCTGTATTTCTGGAGGGGCTTGGGCTTTTTGAGCTTGTTAAGATTCCATAATTTACGAGGAGCCAAGGGACGATCGGGAACGTGATTGACATCATCTAGGAGCGGATCAAGGTCGAACGACAGAGTCATAAGACGGTGATCAGAACTAAGAGAGAGGTCAGATTCAACGTGGAGAGAGGAGTTAATGAGCGTAGAGGGTGTGATATTCGTGATGAACAAGTCAACAATACTGCTAATTTCTTCACCGTGTCTAGACCCAGTAAAGGTTGGAATACCATGCGCAAGTGATTCATTGAGGACGTGAAGTTGGCGGTCAGTACACCAGGACAAGAGGCGATTACCACGAGGATTTGAATGATGGTCACCGACAAAAGAACCGAGACGAGCATTGAAATCACCACAGATGATTGTGTTGGGAAGGAGCGGAATGGATTCAAGGATGTCGAAAACTTGATCGTTTGGCATAGATGGAGGAAGGTACACACAATGAACACGAAGAGCATCAATTTTTAGAGAGAGCGTGTGAGCATTGGTGGAAGGGAGTTGAAGGATAGTATAGTTGCATGATGGATTTAATAAAGCGGTTATACCACCTTTTCCACGATTGTTGGCATATTGAACTTTCTGACCATAGCAGTGATACTGAGGCCAGTCAGTTGGTAAAAGCATAGAGGGCGTTAGCCAGGTTTCGGTGATGAGGAGGAGGTCGGAAAAAAGAGTGTGGGAGAGTGGGTCTGAAATGGTCGTGGTTTTTAGGCCATTTGCATTAAAGAGACTGATAGTGAAAGGAAGGAGGGTCGACATAATTAAAGTTCGTCATCAGAGACTTGTTTAATTCCGCCTTCATTTGATTGAGGGGCCGTATCAAAAATGGCATCAATATCAATATCTTCCATAGTATCAGATTCCATAGGTGGGGCTTGTTCTGGACGATCACCAGGCTTGGTATTGAACAGCTTGGCTGCATCATCGTTGAGTGGGGCCTTGGGATCTTGGCGAGGAGTAGCAGTAATTGCAAAAAGATCCTCTTCACTGATATAACCTAAGTTAATCATAGAGTAACCAACAGCCTTAACTTGATGGGGACGAGTGTTGTGTAGGTATAGGAGGGCGTGTTTGCATCGATTGGAGTTTAAGTCTGCAGCGATGTTGGCACGGGCCTCATTGGTGTACGAGAGGTATACTGGGTTGGCGAGGTGCTTGGGATCCAAAGGATCAAAGTCCTTGATAACATTGACCTTGGCAGTATTCATGACATTGGTGAACACGGGAGCGTACAATTCGTGAACAAGAACACCAAGAACACCAGTTGCAGGAAAAGTGATGTCGATGATACGACCAGTATCGACACCTGCTAACTTGAAACGCCTACGGGTTTCGGCACGAGTAATCTTGCGATTTCTGACAATATAGACGTATTGGAAACCGTTAGGTTCAGCTGGATCACGTTCCAGAAAAGGACGAGCAATGTTGGCAATAGCCTCAGCTGTCAGTTTCTTTGGCTTGGCCTTGGGCTTGAGTGGCTTGCTAGCGTTGAGAGCAACCTTTTGGGCCATGGTTAAACCAGGCTTACTGGGGGAGTCTTTTGGCTTAGCAGAGGCCTTTGTGGTGCTAGGAGCTGACGAGGAGGAAGGTCGTTGACTCCAGATGCTTCCATTAGTAGATAGATCACGAGGTTGATCGACATCCATGCTGGAATTTGGTTCTTGTTGGTTTTCAAGCTGGAGCTGTAGATCAGCGATCATTGCAGCTTGATCTCGAAGTTTGTTTTCGAGCACCAGGGTCGAGGCTTTTAAAGCAATGTTTTCTTGGATGATAGCTTCCATTGCAGTAAATCTAGCTTCGTATTCATCGAAGCGGCGGTTTTGTTCTCGAAGTTGCTTTTGCATATCCAAAGCAAATTCTGGGAGAGAGGAGAACATTTGCGTGTCACAAGGTAAATTGGGTGTGACATGAGGCAAGGAAGAGGTGTCGAAAGAGGATTGAATTTCTTGACCATTAGCAAATTCAGATTCTTGGGAGAGGTTCTGGACTTGTAGTGATCTTCTTTGGTAGCTTGGAGGTAGTGACCAAAGTGACAGAGGAAGCCTCAGGAGAGGGGACGAGTTGGCGAGCCGTAGCCGTGGCTAACTGTTTTTTACGCAGAAGCTCAGACTTTGGGTCAGCGACAGTAGACTTGAAACCAGTGCCATTCGAGGAAGGTTTCAGGAGATCCGATGCTTTAGAGGATGAAGCAGGAGCTTGTCCTCTAGTTTTAACAGGGGATTTAGTATTTGTCATTATAGTGGTTATATTATAAATACAACCTTATAAGAACAAAAACGGGGCGGTCTTCAATTAAGGTATTCTTTAATTACAGTATTGTGTTTAACTGTAATAAGAGAGGGTTCAGGAAAAGTTTGAACGAAGTGGCAATAGAGGATGTTCACAGATGGAGGAATGTCTTGTGAAATCGTTGGAATGGCGGATTACGAAAGTCTTCAGAACTTGGTGAGTTTTTGTCTGAGGACTTTGGGAGTTGGACTAAAATGAACAGACGGGTTTGCTTGTTTATTTTATGCGTAGTTTGGAGGGTGTTGGTATTGCGGTTATATTTTAAAAAATAAAGTTGGGGTTACACAAAAAATTTTTTTTATAAAATTCTTTAAGTGAAAGAGCGGTGGGGGTTGTAGCTCAGGTTAAGAAAGGTTGGTTTTTATTTAAAGAAATAAATGGTAATGTATTTGGGCGATCCATAGATATAATGCCTTATTACCGAGAAACAAGCTAACAAAACTAAACTAATTTAAATTATGGATAAATCCAGAGGGTTGTAAAGATAAAGAAGATAAAAAAAGTTAACAGCAAAGAAAAGAGATTGAAATGAGAGGTGGGAGGGGGAGAATAAGAAGATAGTGATTGGATCTGCACTGAGGATTCCTCGCAGTCTAATCGAGCCTATACAAAATACGCAACACACCGACCAGAAACACAAAAAGAAGATAAAAAGGAGAGCGCGAAACAAAAGAAAAGGAAGCAAAACCAAAAGGAGAGAGAAACAAGAGAAAGGGGGGACAATTAGAAAACTTTGGTATAAAAAAAGTTAAACAGATTCAATATCCGGCATAACAAAGTCTTCAGGGTTCGGTTCAGACAACAACTTGGCTGTTTCGTGGTCATGATGAAGAAGAAAACCTAAATAGCTTAGTTGCTTATTTTTGGCAGCTAACTTTTCAACAGAGGACGTCTTGTTGGGAGTGGGCTTTGGTAGGGATGACCTGGCTTCGAGTTCTTCAGCTAAAATAGCATCGAACTGTTTTTGATTGATTCTTTCGTAATGCAAAAAAGAACGAGCAACGGAGAGACGAGCAGAGCGGCGGACAAAAGAGAGGGCACGTAAACACCGAAGGTTTTGAATTTCATGGGCTTTCTGGCACCGTAATTCCAGAGAGAGATTGGCAAATTTGGGATCTTTGAGCTTGGCTGGATCCAAAGGATCATAGTCATCAAGTGGTACGGTACCACGGCCTTTGTTGTGCATAACACTTGTAAATTCTACCACAAAGTCGGTGTGCAACAAAAAGGATATCACTCGGGAGTCAGGGTACTGAATATCAAGTATTCTTGAAACATTCACGCCAGTAGCTTGAAGGGTTCGTCTCAGTTCTTTCAGCGGACGGCGAACAGAGGTGCCGTAGTACAAGAATTGGTACTCAGATGGTTTATTGGCTTTAGGACCAAAGAGCCTACCAACAGTGGCAGTAGCACGACGAACAGACGGCAAAGGGGTCTTCTTTTTTACCTGTTTTTTTGTCTTGGGAGGGGCAGCAGCAACATTAGCATAGCTTGGGGGCTTTTGACTTGTTGGAGGTGGAGGGGCGGAATTAGAATTTTCTTTTTGGAGAGCCAAAAGAGTAGAGACTTGCTTCTCTAATTCGCGTCGAGATGCTTCAGATCTTGCTAAGGCTGTTTTGAGCTGGAATATTTCGTCGTGAGCTGATTCGAGCCGGGAGAGACGCTCGTTGACTTGGCTCAGGTATTCCGGAATGGGAATCGACATTCTTTTCAATGATTGAGAATTGTCGAGGAATGGTGGGGAAACAAAGGAAAATGGACGTTTGAGACTATTTCCAAAAGATGCAGGAGGTTCGGTTTCGTCAGAAGGTAAATTGGGATCTGAGAATTGACGATCTGAATCTGCTTGGAATTCAGGAATGTCGTTCTGGAGGGAGGAGTTTAACTCGGAGTTCGAAACGGTTTGTTCCACTGGATTGCCCGGTGTCACTTTAGTTAAAATTTGATTGGATTGCAACGGATTGAGGAGGATTTGATGATGGATGGATGCGATGTAACTTTTTCAAAAATTTTGGATGCAAAACTTACTGAAAAATTCTTTAAGCGAAAGAAAGGTGGGGTTGTAGCTCAGATGAAAGAGGGGTTTTTATTAATTAGAAATTAATTGTAATTATGATGGGCGATCCATAGATATAATGCCTAATTACGAGGACGAGATGAGGAGGAAGTTTATAATTAAGGAGGGAAAGTTAGAAAATGTAAGGGTAATATGAAAAGGGCGGTAATGGCTAAGTCTATTTGGCTGTTTTTGGCAGGAGTCTCTTGCTTATTTAATTCCCGGGGGGGACACCTAAAACTTGCTGAACACATCACGTCTTGCATTGTTCTTCGCTTGACCGCCGAAAAGACAACAGTAAACCACCTCAAAGGAGGGGAGAAGAACTAGCCAGACCAGCTGGCAGCTAGCAGGAGCCCAAACAGGGAAAGTGAGTTGAACGTACGGCGCATTGAGGATTCCTCGTCCGACAGGACAAGCACAGCTAAAACTGATGAAAACCTACTACACAAGTTATAGTTATGATTAAACAATGCGCTTGGCCGGATTCGAACCGGCATACCACCTAAGAGTATTTCATAAACGCAAACGCTATAACCACTTACGACAAGACAGCATGTATGGGGTTGTAGCTCAGATGAAAACGTTGTTGTTTTATTTAATATAATAGAGGGAGGGATTAGCTATCTAAAAGTGAAAAAATAAAGAAAATTGATGGACTATCCATAGATATATGTCTAATTTTCGAGTACGGGGTGGAAATTTTGCATGAAAAAAATATTTTGTGTGACAAACAATTGAAAATATAAAAAAGGAAAAGGCGGGGTAAAGTAGCACACGCTTAATAGCTAGTTGGATTGATCTGAAGGAACGATCAACGGATGGGAACTTTGATAATCACTTACCACCGTGACGACGCGACAGAAAACAAGCAACTAGTGTTCAGCGAGGGTAGTTGAACCAAGAAGAACCAGGATCTGGATCTTCTGGAATGTTTGATAAAGGGTGACACAGCGTGTCAATCATCCAGAGCAAGGATAAAAGTTTCGGCCAAAAGGCGGGAGGTTTGTGTTTTTTCTTGGTGGGTAAAGAATTCAGAGCAAAATCAATACGATGAACACCAGGAGGAGAGACAGGAAGAGAATCGATCAAGTCGGCGTCAATAGCACGACAAGTCAGAAAAGTGATCACGAGTTATGATTTGACCAAAGTCAGCACAAGGACACTCATTTCTTTCCATGGCAGTAAATCGACCAAGACGCCATCGTACCAAACGACTACGAGCGGAATTACTCATAGGGAGGTAGAGGATGGGATCAGGAACAGAGGTGGATGGGCGACAAGCGCGAAGGAGGACGTTTTTACCAGTAGTGGCGTGATGGGCTCTTTGATCGTCACAAAAATTCTGCCAATAATCACGATAGTGATTACGGAGATGAATTGGAGAAGTTGGTATAGGATCAGGGAGAGAGGTATAAAGAGCATTGGTTTCTAATTTGTTGCCAAGTCTTGTTTGAGAGAGAGATTCTTGGAGGAGGATGAGGAGAGAATCTTCTGGAAGGTTGGCAGAGCGTAGCACGTATTTAGTAACCAAGGTGTTATAGCGGTGGAGCATACCAGGGAGACAAGTGATGTGTTTAGCAACTGTTGTATGTTTACTACCTACGAACATTGACACAAGTGAATTTTGTAGGGTGTCTAATTTACTCATTTCACGGGCTGTGAAACAAGAAATAGCCAACCCATACTCAATTTTTGGTCGAATGAACGTTTTGTATAGGCGTGCGGAGAGAAGGAGAGAAAAACCATTACGGTGTACACCGACAGAGGTAAGGAGAGACATGGTTTTTTTGGCTTTGGAGGATCGAGCTTCAATACTTTTACCGGCATTTAAACCTTTTTTAGTAAATTCCATACCCAGGTAACAGAACTGATCAACAGTGGGAATGGGTTCACCATAAGAGTAAAGGCAAAATTGGGAGTTCGAGAGGAGCGAGGAGAAGGAGCGTTTAAAATGGCACATTTGGAAGGAGACCATCTGTAACCAAGTTTGAGAGAGTGATCGCCAGCGATCTGCAGCATTTTTTCAACTTCATCTTTTGTTCCAAAAATGGCAACATCATCGGCAAAGAGAAGAGAATTAATAGCTACAGGTTCATCATCGTCGAGACCGAACACAGTAGGAGTAGAATCAGAGGCAGCGCTACGCAATACACCAGGAAGAGAATCAATATACAGAGAGTATAAATGAGGACTAAGCACAGAGCCTTGCAACAAACCAGTGATGGGAGTGAATGGATCTGATCTATGATTGGCCAGCAATACAGAGATAGAAACATCATCAAACATATGGATGAGCAGGTTGAGCAGAGGAACAGGAAAAGAGGATTTTGAGGCAAGGATATTCCAGACTACACGACGATCCACCGTATCGTAAGCTTGTTTGATATCCAGAAAGGCAACAGAAGGAAAATGATAATGCTTGTTAAAGTAATCATGCATAAGATCATGCAGACACAAAGCTTGGTCAAGAGGACTACGCTGTTTACGAAAACCACCTTGGGCGTGATCAAGAGCGGGAGATAGTTCTGTAACATGTGAGACTATAGTCATTTCAAATAATTTTCGAAGAACAGAAGTGAGTGAAATGGGTCTATAGTTAGCGGGGTCAGTACGATCACCTTTTTTAAAAATTGGAAACACAGTAGCCTGACGCCATAAAGACGGTGTGTTGGACCACTGGTAACAAAGAGTAAAATAAAGTTTGAAAAAAGGAGCGAGGATGTCAATGACAGGCTTGAGCATTTCGGCTTTGATGTGATCTGGGCCTGGAGCTTTGTTGTTCGGTAGTTCTTTTATACGCCACGATATAACATCATCATCCAAAAAAGGAGTGTTGTCAAGAGAGTGAGGTAAAAAATGGTGTAAATGAACGGATGGTGGGCGGAGAGAAGGAGCAGGGAGAGAGGAACCACTATACACTGAAGATAAATGGGTGGACATAATATCAACAGCTTTCATGGGACCATCAGTATGCGTGAAGGAAGCGGTGTGAGTGTTGCGGGCTTTAATTCGAGAAATCGTTTTTGTGGCTTTGGGAAAGTTTGTCTCCAAACTTTTTTTAAATTCGTTCCACGATTCTCTTTTGATTCTCTGAATTTTTTTACGAAAAAGTTTATTAGCTTCATCATGTTGATTCCACCAATGTACCTTGTCGATCCCAATGCTTCTACGCCAGCGTTTATAACATCGGTCACGATTTTCAGCAGCTTCTTGTAATTCAGTTGTCCAGTACTTGTGCCAGTAGTCGGGACGAGGAGGAGTGTTACCAACGGAAAGATCTAAAGAATCATACACACATGCATTGAATGACTCGTTGAATAAATCAAGAGATGGACATAGCAGAGGTGGAGAGGAAATCCAGTTTTCGAGCTTGGTGGTGAGAGGTGCAATCTTTTCTTTAATGGACTCACGGTATTTCTGGAGGTACGCAGGTTTTTTAAGTCTGTTTAAATTCCATAATCTACGTGGTGCCAACGGTCGATCGGGAAGAAGGGGGACATCATCGTGAGATGGCACAAGGTCGAATGTGAGGTGCATAAGACGATGGTCAGAGCTCAGAGAGAGGTCAGATTCAACTTGCAGAGCTGGAGAGACGAGAGAGGAAGGAGCGATATTTGTAATAAATAAATCAACAATGCTGGATATTTCTTGACCGAGTCGAAACCCAGAAAAGGTGGGAATACCATAGGCAAGAGATTCATTCAATATACGCAGTTGGTTGTCTGAAGACCAGGAGCGGAGACGGTTACCACGAGGGTTTGATTGATGATCACCAACAAAGGAGCCAAGGCGAGCATTAAAATCCCCACAAATGATGGTATTTGGAAGAAGAGGTATCGAATCAAGGGTGGCAAAAACTTGATTGATGGGCATAGATGGAGGAAGGTATAGACAATGAACACGAAGGTCACCTACTTTGAGGGAGAGCGTGTGATCATTGGGAGAAGGAAGTTGAAGGACTGTATATTTGCATAAAGGATTGAATAAAGCAGTAATACCACCTTTACCACGATTATTTGCATTTTGTACTTTTTGACCATAACAATGATATTGGGGCCAATTAGTAGGTAGGAGCATAGAGGGCGTAAGCCAGGTTTCAGTAATTAAGAGCATATCAGAAAAGAGCGTATGGGATAGTGGATCTTGAACAGTAGTAGCTTTTAAACCATTAGCGTTCAAGAGACTAATTTTAAAAGAGAGGGCCGACATAATTAGAGCACCTCTTCGGTAGCAATAATTTCTGTAGGTGCAGACACAAACTCGTCATCTTCATCCATGGCTTCAGTGGAATTTGATTGTGAGAGTGGTTTGGTAACAGGAGCATTGAAGAGTTTGGCTGTCTCTTCATTGATTCGTGACTTGGGATCTTGGGAGGGCATTTTGGTTATTTCCAAAAGTTCTTCTTCAGATATATATCCAAGGTCAACGAACGAGTAACCAACTGGCTTAACCTGGGTAGGACGAGCGGTATGGAGATACAACAAAGCTTGCTTACAACGGTTGTTGTTTAGTGAAGCAGCAATATCAGCACGAGCAGCAGCGGTGTAGGACTTGTATATGGGATTAGCCAAATGTTTTTCGTCCAAAGGATCAAAGTCGTTGATGATACCGGCTTTGACGTTAGTCATGATCTTGATGAAGGTGGAGGCATAGGAGGCGTGCACAAGAACACCGAGTACACCATTCGCAGGAAAAGTGATATCAATAACACGGCTTGTATCAATACCAACTAATTTAAAGCGCTTACGAGTTTCTGGGCGCGTGATCTTACGAGAGCGACCAATATAGATATATTGGAAGCCTTGAGGTTCATTAGGGTCACGTTCCATGAAAGGTCGGGCTGCTTTTGCAATAGCTTCAGCGGAAAGTTTTTTAGCTTTGGGCTTGGGCTGGACCGGCTTGCTAGCCTTTTTTGCTACAATTTCAGCCATGGTAGGCTTACTTTTGGTTGCTTGGGGTCTAGTAGAGGCATGGGTGGGAGGCTTGGAGGAAGAGGAAGAGGGAGGTGCTTTACTCCAAATGCTAGCATTTGAGGATAAATCCCTTTCTTGAGAGTCGACCTCCATGGAGGTGTCGGTGGGACGGTAAGGTGATGCTGTGAGTTTAGCTTTGAGTGCTGCGATCGTGTCACCTTGTTCACGAATTGTTGCTTTGAGTTGAATATTTTCTTCCAGGATCTGGTCGATGGCTGAAAGACGGGTTTCATATTCATCTAAGCGACGAGCTTGTTGGCGAATTTGCTTTTGCATTTCCAATGCAAACTCAGGGATACTGAATGCTAATGTATCACCAGTATTTGTTGGTGGTACATGAGGGAGGGACGAATCCAGGGTCGACATGACGGGGCTATCATCAATTTCAGTGATGGTAGCAGTAGGAGTAGAAGGAGCAGCGGGAGACGTATCACGAGAGATAGGTTTTTGACCATTGGGGATGGTACCTGAAGAGACAAAGGTGATGGATGAGGAGTCAGGCGAATCAGGTGAGCCAGCTAAGCGGCGAGCCGTGGCAGTAGCTATTTTCTTCTTATGAAGAAAATCTGCTTCAGGGTCAGCGACGACATGTTTGAAGGTTCCATTACGAGTCAAAGGCTTCGTAATATCCTTTCTAGGAGTTGAAATAGGGGTGCCCTGACCTCGTTTCAACGGGGAAGAGTTAGTATTTGACATTATAGGTTATATTTAAATACAACCTTATATTGTCTAAATACGGAGCGTTCAACAGTTAATGTGTATCTTAAATTACAGTATAATGTTTGACTGTAATAAGAGCAGGTTCAGAAGAAGTTTGAACAGGAAAGCAATAGAGGATGTTCACAGATGTAGGAATGTCTTGTGAAATCGTCGAAATGGCGGAAAACAAAAGTCTTCAGAACTTGGTGAGTTTTTGTCTGAGGGCTTTGGGAGTTGTACTAAAATGAACAGACGAGTTTGCTTGTTATTTTAATGCGTAGTTGGAGGCGGTTCTAGTATTGCTTGATATTTCGAAAAATAAAAGATTGGTTACACAAAAAAATTTTTTTATAAAAATTCTTTAAGCGAAAGAAGGGTGGGGGTTGTAGCTCAAATGGTAGAGCGCTCGCTTAGCATGTGAGAGGCACTGGGATCGACGCCCAGCTACTCCATTCGGTTTTTTTTTTTTTTTTTTGGAATTGTGTCGGAGTACGAAACATAACCACATATATATTCCATAATCATACAAAACAATAAAGATTGTCTTTTATCTTCTACTCTACGTTTCTACCGTCACACACAAGTGAGGTTGGGAAAAAATGTCGAAATTTTTCTTCAAAAATAGTGATCTAGTTTCAATGATATAATTCTCGGTCAAATTTAAAGGAATCAATGTCAAACTTGAAATAGTATTAGATACAGATAAGAAGCAAATAAAAATAAAATAAATAAATATATTTAATATTTGGTTGGGCCTCCTAAAGAATCAATCACGGCCGGACATCGACTCGTCATACTTTCCACTAAACGATGGGTAAGCGAAATGTCCATTTGCTCTTATTCTTCCTCTATCACAGCTCTCAAATCTTTCACGTTCTTTACTTTGGATCTTCTTTCAGCAATCCGACGTTCTAAGGCCCACCAGAGATTCTCAATTGGGTTTAAGTCTGGACTTTGAGCAGGCCAGTACTCAAACCCCGCAATGTGATGGGTCTGTTTCCACCACCGTGCGTAAGCCCCAGTATGGCATGAAGCTCCGTCTTCTTGTAGAATAAAGTCTTTATCCTCCTTTTCTGGCAATTCCTTGAACCAGGCATGGAACTTACCAGC
This sequence comes from Mucor mucedo, assembly GCF_025094135.1. Taxonomy (NCBI): domain Eukaryota; kingdom Fungi; phylum Mucoromycota; class Mucoromycetes; order Mucorales; family Mucoraceae; genus Mucor; species Mucor mucedo. The sequence continues at coordinate 41,241 of NW_026252501.1, read as the reverse complement.
CAAAATATTTATATATTCCTCTTGATTTACCGTGCCATCAATTACGGTTAAAGAACCGAATTCCCCTTAGTAAAAGCACCCCCAGATTATTACACCACTTACACCCCATTTTGTTGTTGGAATAACATTTCTTTTCTGATACCTTTCCACAACTTTTCTAGTTACTGTGGTGCCTCCGTCGGATCCTGTCACGGAGAAACGAGACTCATCAGACCAAACAACGCTTTCCCACTGCTCGTTTGTCCAATTGACACGACAACGGGCCCAACGAAGCCTTCTGTCTTTGTGTTTTTGTGTTAAACGTGGCTTATGGGCAGCAAAGTGAGATCCAAAAACCATATGCTTTAAAGATGATATTACCGTAGCTCTACACACGTTTACGTCTGCTCTACCCAACTCCAGTTTTAGGTCATTATAACTGACATTTGGTTTGTTTCTTATGACACGTTCCAAAGCTCTTTGGGATCTCTCATTTATTTTTTTAGGTGCTCCAGGAGCCTTGTTAGGTAGAGGACTAGCGGTTGCCTTAACTCTTTTCAGAATATTGTGAACAGTAGACGTGGATAGCTTTACGGTCCTTGAAATTTCACTTTGACTTAATCCATACGTATGAAACCAGTAAACACCCCAAAGTTTACTTTCAGAAGTTAAACCTGACTCGTTGGGATGTGTGTTAGTTGAATCTGTTAATGTCATGGTGTTTTTTATTTTGCAATTAGGGAGAGAAATGGCGTTTTTAAAAAAAAGTATACATGAAAAATCGATAAAATTTGGCGTTTCCCAACCTCACTTGTGTGTGACTGTACAAGTTTTTTTCAAGAAGAAAATGGTTGAATTTGCCAGCCAAAATGGAACCGGAAACAATCAAGTGGCGGTACAAGTCTGTGACCGTAACTCCAAGTCACTCAAGGCGCTTTTTGGGAGATTCAAAAATGCGAAGTCAACTACAGGTATGTAAAGGTTTAATTGATGATACTCTATTACAAGTATTAACAATAAGTGTTGATCATCCACTAGGTACCCCAAGTAGGGGACCTTGGAGTGTAAAGGCAAGGGAGATCCAAGAGCTGATCAAGCTTAAAACGGCTGAAGCTGAGCCACGAGGAATTGATGATGAATTCGAAGAGGGTGATGTGGAGGCAGAGACTGTGGTCACGGCAGTGGGTGGAGGAAAAAACTTTCCAGCAATCGAAGAGCAGGCCGTGGAGAATGCAGCTGCTGACGATCAACACGCTTCCTCTCCTCGTTTGGTCTCTCGTACGACACCCGTACCAAAAAAGACGAGGACCGCGCAGGCAAGTAATCTGCAAGATTTCACAGACACTTTTGCTCATTACATGTCTGCGGCCATCAAGACCATGGAAGGTCTGAGTTTAGAAGACTCTCCTGGTGCCGGTGGTAATGATGTCTATGGAAGTCGTCTGACATTGTTGGAGAGCAGCTTGGAGCTAATGAGCAGCCAGATAACAATTTATATTCTCGCATTACTTATTATTGAATGAGATTATCTAACTATGTAAATGGAATAGGTGAATGATATGAGGGGACTTCTTGGTCAAATAATTCCGAAGGTAAGAACGATAAAAGCACTCACTCTTTGTATGGCAAAGTTCTTAATTGTTATATGCTTAGACAAATCCCGCCGAAGAAAGCCATTCTTCTGAGGGTAATGAACAGAATAAGCGCCAAAGAAAAAAATAAAAAGTTAAAACAGTTAAAAAAGTTAAAATTTGACCTTGGTAGAGGGGCGGGGCTTAATAAACTTTGGCTGTAAATTTTTAAATTAAAATCAAGTTAAAAAATGGTTACACGAATCCAAAAAAAGGAGAAAATATTTAAATCCCGGTTAAAAATTAAATTTTGGAGTTTTGGAAGTCTTCCAATAAAAAAATTAACTCAAAGAAATGAACAATATGTACGACTCTGACAACGACCAAGCTAACTTGGACATGGTTCTTGACAACCTCAATGCTGATGATGAACAGTTGGTCAATGACGATGACAACACCAACGTCATGGACTACTCCTGTGACAATGACAGCGATGAGAGTGATGTCGAGGAGCAAAGCGAAGCTCTTTCCATTGCGCCTAAGCAGCGTCATGCTTGGACAACTGCTCAAGACGTCCAGACGTGTAAGTCTTGGGTGGCCGTCTCGGAAAGATCTAGCGAAGAAAATTCGCTTAAATCATCAGCTTTTTGGAAGTGTGTTCTTTCCGACTTTAAGGCTGCCGGCGACCAAGCCTGGCCAGAAAGAACGGAAAAAAGTTTGAAAGACCACTGGAGAGTTGTTTCTGCTTTGGTCAGCAAGTTTTGTGGTGTCGTCGCTGCAATTGAACGACGTAAGGCAAGTGATAAAGTTGCCGCTGACGAGGTAAGAATTATGATTAGATTTGTTTTAAAAATATTAGAATCTAGAGCAAATGTTTTAATAAATAGGTGGGTGATAACTTCAAGCTTTTTGAGCGAAAGTTTCAGGTTTGATTCAAATACTTCCCGTGCTTTCAGGAGTTTAATGGTGCCCCCAAGTGGAAAAGTGAGTTGAAGTGCAGAGATCGCAAAATTAAGGCGAAGAAGCAAAAGGTTGTGAAGAGTAAAGTGGCTACCTCTTCAGCTCCACATAGTCATGATGATACTGATGCTGGTATGCCGGCAGCGGTTGATGACGATGAAAATGTCATAAGTGACGAATCGGTTGCAGTGCGTCTTATTGGACGTAAAAAGAGCAAGAAGAATGCCGATTTGGACACGAAGTACAAAGGACTTTTGGATGGATTGGACAAGATGCAATCCCAATGGGACGAGGACTTTAAGAAGGTCCTTGAAAAGATGGATCAAGCTCGTGAGATCCAACTTCGTCAGGTGAAAGAAAATTGCGAGCAATGTGACCGAGAAAGAGTTAACGCCTACTTCAAGATAAACTTGGGCTGCTCACATCGAACAAAATATATTGAGATCTTAAATAGGAGATGTACTAATATGGACAAGCTCCGTTTTTTTTTTTTTTTTTTTTTTTTTAAAAATTTTTTTTTTATAAATTTTTTTTTCCTAAATTGAATTCTGTGAAAAATAATGTTGCCCATATTTTTTTATTATTAATTTACTGCTTAAAAATGAAAAAATCTGTGGGCATCGAATGTGAAGCCTCCAGAAATAAACGGTCCTAAAATGGACTACTAAAATGCCAAAAAACAAATTAAAATTTTTATTACTGTTTCCTTACCTTAATTTTTTCTAAAATGAACAACCAAAACAACAACAACAACCCTATCAATTTCCAATTCATTGAAGTGACACCTAATGGTGTAGCCTCTGGTAGCAACCGCTCGCATGCTACTACCGTCTCAGAAGAAGAAGAGGTTCCTGTCGTCGTTCCTGCTGCTGCCCCTGTTGCCCCTGCTGTACCTGCTGCACCTGCTGCCACTGCTACTGCCACTGCTACTGTCACTGCTGATGCCACTGCTGATGCCACTGCTGATGCCACTGATGATGTTCCAGATCTGAGCTACACTCGCTCCAACTGGAATTCTGCCAGCACCTTTGCTCTGATTGAGTTGTATGCTAGTTACAACAACCGGTTGGAGTCCACTGGTACTTTAGCTGAACGAAATGAGTTGTACCGTGTCATGTTGCACTCATTCAACACCAACACCAGCACCAATGGAAGAAGACCTTTGAGTGCATTGAAGTCTAAGTGGTCTGCTCTCTGTGCTGCCTTCAGACATCGAAATGACAGGTTGAATGCGACTGGTACGGCACCAATTGAAAACTGGGCTTACCATGATGCGATGGAGAACGCCACCAGTGAGATGCCCGCCGTGATCCCACCCACTGTGTATACCTCTCTTGCTGGAGAGACGGTCGATAAACGTGGTGAAGCTGTCGGTGCTAGACGAGGAAGATCCGTCGAAGACGATGGTGCTGAGGAGGGTGTGACTCGTGGGGCTGCCAGTAGAAGTAGAGCGGTCAACCGAACGATCGAGCATCTGGTGACCTCGATGAATGAGATTGAGGCACGTCGTTTTGTGCGTGGAGAGCCTGAGCGTAGAACGTTCAATAATTACCTTGCTCGTTCGACAGCGTTTTTTGGTCAGACGTTGGAGTCCATGGAGAGACGGGACCAGGTGCAGTCTCGCATCGCTGATCAGATGCAGGCCAGTCTGGATATCCAGCGCCAGATGCTGATGGTAATGAGAGGGGATTTCGGCCCAAGCAACAACAACAACAACAACAACGGTGCCAACAACAACAACAATGGCGCCTACAACAACGTCGACGGTGCCAACAACAACAATGGTAGCAGCAGCAGCCGTAGCACCTACCACAACATCGACGGTGCCAACAACAACAATGGTAGCAGCAGCAGCCGTAGCACCAGCAACAACAACGCCACCAGCTACAATGCGTTCGAAAACGGTAGCTACCATTACACCAACAACACCAGCCACTACTTCCGCCCTGATGTCAATGGTATTCCTGCAGCCTATGACTATCAGTTCAACAGTCCTTCTGCCAGCAGCACCAGCGCCTACAACATCACCGACGCCAACAACACCGACGCCAACAACACCGACGCCAGCAACATCGTCGTCAACAGCACCCTCCCCAACAGCACCCTCCCCAACAGCACCCTCCCCAACAGCACCCTCCCCAACAACACTGCCTCCACCCCCTCTGCCAATGACATGACGATCGATGGCAATGTCACGACGGTTTCTCCTGTTCCGTCAGACTTGCTTGAAATCACTTATTCTTCGTCCGATGAATATAAACCTCATAACATCGACTAAAATATAATTGTCTTTTTTTTTTCAATAATAAATTTGGTTTTTTTTAAAAATAATTTAATACTTAACATATTTAAGGAAAAGCTGCATTAAAGATGCGCATGCGGGCGCTATTACCTATAGCACTTGTATCACCCTGCTCTCCAACTACAAGACCAGCAGGCTCAAGAACCACACCATCGAAACCTAGCTCCCCTCTTGCCTTACACGTATTGTGTAGAATAGCACACGACCCGATGATATCGTTGATATCCAATTGATCATACACGTAAATGTGGAATTGTGTAAATCTCCACCGATGAACGAACTGACCAAAAGTTCTTTCAATGGCCATTCTTCTGGCTGAATGGGAATAGTTGAATAATCTCTTGCGAGGATCTCGGAGACATTCACTTTCAGGGAATGGTGTAATTAAATTGGCACTGGACGGATAGGCCGAATCACCGAGAAGATAAGATCCATTAGGGAAGTAATGCCCAGGATTGTTCATAATCTTCCAGCTGAGATCACTGGAATTATAGGCTGAGGCGTCATGACTTCTGCCTAGTGTATTAAAAGTAAATTAGCTTCCAACTCTCATATTTATATTGGTCATTATTACCAGAGTCTCCTACACGAATGTAAGTAAACCTACATGTATCGTCACAAACAGCGGTAAGTTTAATGGTGTAGTTGTTTTTTCTGTCACGGAACCCTGCTCCATAAGCAGCTGGAGTTGGCTTATGAATGGTGAAGTTTTTTCCATCAATAGCACCAATTGCATCAGGAATACTCACACCAGGACCTTTGTTGAATCCAGCAGATATAGCACCTACCATGGCTGAATTGGTAGGCCAATCGATCATATAGCCAAGCACATCCTTGATGGCCTTCACCGTACGCCTCGTGAAATTGGTATAGCTGCCATACGAAACACCATACAGGACATACATGTTTCTATATCCAAGATGACAATTGGCCAGTCTCAAAAGACAGGTAGCTATCTGGATGTAGATAGGAACGTGGTTTGGTGTCTTGAAATCAAATTCGGGATGGGTAGACAACCTGTTGACAAGCCAATTGAAAGAGTCCCTTCCCATTCGATATGTAGCACGGAAGCTATCTACTTGGTTTTCGTCGTCGTCGTTGAGGTTGGGATGTTGTACCTCCCAAAAAGTGTATCTTTCAGACACTCTTGTGGCACCCACAACGACAGTTCGCGTTCTGGTGATAATTGCCCCGGTCATAAACAAAGGCAAGGAAGTAATAGCCATTCCAAATTCACTCGAGAAATCGGCAGCAAAAAAGTCGTACTGCAATTGTTGTTCTCTAAGCAAATGCACATTACTGACAGTAAGGTGCAACAAGTCTACAATTTCTTGGTTCTCGGCTGCAATGCTTTCACTAAGTGCATAAAGAACAGTTTGTTGTTGTCTTAACATTTCGAAGAGGAGAAAAATTTGTTGGCGAGTTTGAGAATTCATTGAGAAATTAAATCGAAACAGAGAAAACGAAAAAAGAAAAGGTAAAACAGGAACAAAAGAAAAAAAAATTCTTGCCGATATTTTAGTAAAATCGAATTTCACTAGTTCAAGGATAATATTTATTTTTATTTTTTATATTTTTTTAAAAAACCGGTTTTGGAAAAAGATTGACCTTCAAAAAAAAAAAAAAAAATTTAAAAAAAACGGCGCTTGTCTATATTAGTACATCTCCTATTTAAGATCTCAATATATTTTGTTCGATGTGAGCAGCCTTGAAGGAGTTTGAGGGTGACGAGACCGCATTGCTTTATTACAAGCTTAATTGTGAGGAAGCCTTAGAACAATCTCGAGAGCGGTCAAGAAAGGCAAGACTTGCCAGAGGACAATAACTCTTTTGTTTTTCTTTTTTAATCGATTTTATTTAATTTTATAATGTGATTTTTCATTTTAGTTTGGGGGCTTCCAAATCCTTTGATGTGCCAAAGATAGGAGACCAGGGCAGCTTTCAATCTGAAGTGCCCAAATGAGTCTATGATATGACCATGACGTTCCAAAAAGCTACTGAAGCTATAATGTGAACCATCACGAGAAATGTTAGCAGCCTCAGCAGGATTGGCAGAATGCGTTTTATGGTATCTGTACAATTCCATATCGCTTTCCTCGCGCTCATCTTCAACAATCATGTTGAGTATGATGATACATGCTTTCATGATCGTATCAAGATTACCATTTTTTTATAGTCTTGCAGGATTACTAATAATAGCAAATCCAGCCTGCAACACACCAAAAGCTCTCTCCACATCCTTTTGACATGCTTCTTGTGCCTTGGCAAAGTTCTATTCAAGAGGAAGAGCCGATTAATAACACAAATACTAAGTATTGCTAGTAGAAACAAGACTTACAGCTTCGGCACCAGGTCTAGAGACGGAAGACGTCTTCACAATGTTCGCATAATTGGGGTATATTCCGTCACCAAGATTATACCCCCAAAATGAACTCTTCGTCACCAATGTTGAACTTGACATCGGGACCGCTTCCTTCCGTATACCTATCAAAGATATCCGATCTGTTGAGAGTATGGATATCATTGAGCGAGCCAGGAAAACCAAAACTAACATGCCAGATTCACAAATCTTAAGATGCGACAGCCTCAAGAATGATAGTTGGCTTCTTGTGTTTGCCTGTATACTGCCAATGATATGCTGTTGGGCATTTTGTCTATGCCCAGTGCATGCAATCAATTGATCCCAGCATACCGTGGAATCCACGTTTATGTTCTGCTCCAACAGTCTTTCCGTCTCTTCCTCGTTGGGCTTTCTCAAATATTCCTCCCCGAAAACATCAACGACTGCAGTACAGAACTTCTTCAGACTCTCCATGGCAGTACTTTTGCCCAATCTCAAGTACTCGTCTACCGCATCAGCACTGAAACCGTAATATAGTAGTCGGAGAGCAGGAGTAGCTTTTTGCAAATGATTAAGACCCAATTTTCCAGCAGCATTGGGCTTTCTTTGGAAGTATGAATCATGCTCGGTGACAGCTTCCACAATTCTCATAAAAAGACCTTTACGCATTCCGAATCGACGACGAAACTCCTTTTCACCGTAAACTGGTCTCTCGGCAAATTAATCGTTCCTAAGAAGCTGATAACCTGCTTCACTATCTCTATTAATGACTCTACGTCCCTTGGTAGAGTCACCTGTCTTTGACTTTCTCTTCATTTTGTCTAAACACATTTCAATTTTGATTAACTGAACAGCCGTGGTTATTCTACGCTTTTTGATAATTGCCATTGGGAGGGCTGCGTAATTCTCCATGTTAAAAAGTCTTTAAGATGAGTAAAAAGTAAACTTTTTTTTTCAGGCACACACTTTAAAACAAAAAGATCTGAAAAAGACGTTAAAAAGTCGTTAACTGAAGACACGGAAAGGGGGGTAGTTTCACTAAAATGTTTAGTGAATTTATTAATAAAATTCAAGGGCAAAATAATGATATTCAGTTCACCATATTCACTGATATGGTGCATGTGATTTCAAAGAATTCAGTTCATAGAATCCAGTATTTTTTAATATACATTTTCATACTATTCAGATCATAGATTCTGTCAGATAATTCAGTACATAAATTCAGTACATTAATTCAGTACATTAATTCAGTACATTAATTCAGTACATTAATTCTGTAGATTAATTCAGTACATTATTTCAGTGTATTAATTCAGTACATTAATTCAGTATATTAATTCAGTGCATTAATTCAGTACATTAATTCAGTAAGAAATAAAAACTTTTTTTTTATTCGTTTTAATAAAATTTAAACAATGATAATAATAATGAAAAAACTAAAACTTCTTCCAAACATATCCCACAGAAAACAATACGTAAAATGAAGGGGTGACAAAGCATGAAAATGACTATAAAATAATTTAGTAATGCAATTCGAGGGATACATTTAGTTTACCTTCACTGCCTTCCTAAAAATAAAAGATTAAAAAAATATTAACATATTTTACATCTCCTATGGCAGCCTATGTCAAAACAATACCAGTAAATATTAAATAAATAAAAATATGCAAATCCGAGGTAATACCTTATGTTCTTAAGCCTGGTTTTCTTATGGATGGTTTGTTTGGGCTTGGTTTGTTTGAGCTTGGTTTGTTTGGTCTTGGTTTGTTTGGTCTTGGCTGTCTTGAGTTTGTTCTTCCGCCTCTGTGGATGAACTATATTTTTCTGTTAAATGAGTCACGTCATCTTAATAAACATCCAGTAATACCTCATATACTTTTCTCTGTTTTGGTAAGACCTCTTGTTAAGATAACACGCCACCCAGTCATCCTCACAAAGAGATAAATCTACATCCATTTCAAGTACACGCTCATTCAACACGTTGATTATTTCGCGACGATAGCACGGAAGCACGTCTCGCCATGGTGGTGGGTGGTCGTTATACGTTACATCCATAAGCGATTTAATACGATAGTAGGCACAGCTCCTTATGTTTTAGTAAACCATACCAACATCCTTAATATCAGGTTTTAGTAGAAGAATAGCATCAAGTACGTCACGCTTTAATATTTTTCGCTTCCTTGAGTTTCCATTCGTCATTGTCACCATTGGCATCGGTAATTTCTTTTTCCTTGTTCCTGCCTGCTCATTTGTGTTTGAACTTGTGGCGCTTTTATTCTCGGCAAAACGTCTTTGAATCACCTACATCCCATCAGCATGAGTACGTAACATGTCTTGAATCTGAGTAAAACTATCCTTCAACGAGACTACAGTATTATCACTTTAAATTCAGACAAACGAAAATTATTTTCAGACAAGCTCAAAAAAAAATTCAGATTAAAAAAAAATATTTTCAGACAAACGTAAAAAATTATTCAGACAAAGAGAAATTATTTTCAGAAATATGATAACAAAAAATCAGACAAGTAAAAGTTTAAACTAGTTTTGATTCTTTGTTGAGGCATTTATCCCAGTACGTTTCAGAGTGTCGTATCCAACCATTACAATCTTCCGTGGTAATAGTCTCACAGGCTGCCTTGATTCTTGGGGTTAAAGTGTCCAAAGTCGAAAGCGGATTTCTTTTGATGTGCTTCTTGATCTTGGACCAGCACTCCTCAATAGGATTCAAAAATGGTGAATATGGTGGCATAAATAAAGGCTTATAGCCTCTACTTTCGATGGCATCAACAACATAATGGGAATGATGAATTCTACAATTATCCATGACGATATAGAATCCATGCTTGTTGTGTCTGTCTAGGACATCCATGACATTTCGAACAAAGGTTACAACATGGTACGCAGTCGTACCCTTTTTTGGCTTTTCCTTTTTTGTGTCATCGGTTTTAGCCTTTCTTTTTTTGCTGGCTGGTAAAGGAAACTCTTTCTCTATCTTAGCTACATCAGCTGGCTTCAAAGGCTCTACCTTGGAAAAATTGATAGTTCCAAAAGGCGATATACACCCAATAATGCTCAAGTTAACGCCCTTTTGAGTTGGAACAGAAACGATGGCAGGTGTTCCCTTGACGGACCAGGCTTTACTTCTGATCTGGTGCGCGTTGAAACCGGCCTCATCCATAAACACGCAGTTAGTTTGGAAGTCAACCCCAGCTGCTTTCCAAGCAGTTATTACGTTAAATCGAAGATCCAACGTTCTCTTCGCATCTCTTTCCATTGTATAGACATGTGAGTCTTTTAATGAAAGTCGTATCTTTTCAACCATATGCTTTCTCAATCCACTTTGGGAAATGCTAAACCCGTCAAAAGAGGAACACAGTTCCTCTCTTGCCATGTCAATGGTAATACAAGGGTTTTTGTCTACTAACTCGGCAAGAAACTCAGTTTGCTGTGCCGTTATCTTACAATTGTTTGCTCGCTTTGCCCCGCCTATTTTAGAAGGCTTCTTTAAACAGCCGATAGGAATCACGGTTCCATCACTTTCATTCCACTGTTTCAATATTTCATAGGCTTTAGAGCGTGGGATAAAACAAGTTTTGGCATGTTTAGCAGCACTGTGACCTTCTTCTTGCATAAGCTGAAGAAACATTCTAATATTATCGGGCCCATAGGCCTTATAACCTGTTGTTTGGTGTGATCTTAGGTTGATGTCGCTGTTTTCCGCATCATTCTCCACTTCTTCCGATCCACTTTCCTGTTCCATCTCATCATTTACCGAGATTTGCTGAGGTACAGTCGAATCGTCGGCCAACAGAATTAATTTACCAAAAGTTGTGGCAGGGTCCTCATCCACATCCATCTCATCGATGACTTCTTCGAAATAAGGTTCTCTCATTACAAACTCGTTTGCTATGTTGTAATCTTCTGCTTGCATTTTAACTATTTTTATGTTAAACGAAACTTTAAAATTAAGAAGATGAAAACGTCTGTCTGAATATTTTTTCTTAAATATTCTGAATAATTTTTTACGTTTGTCTGAAAATATTTTTTTTTAGTCTGAATTTTTTTTTGAGCTTGTCTGAAAATAATTTTCATTTGTCTGAATTTAAAGTGATAATACTGTTTCATTGGATTGTTTTGAATCACCGTGTTTTCCAATGAGTTTATTTTCTGAATCAGTTCTAAATTATGATCTTTCTTCGGAGGCATATTTTTTATTTTAAGAGGGAGAAGGACAACTTTTTAAAACAACAAAGAAAAATTTTTTTGTAAAAGATGTGACTGCTAATCTCACTTATTTTTAAAGCTATTATTTTTTTTGCAAGCACAATGTTTTGAGTTTCACTTTATTTCGAAGTTTCTTAATGCCATTTGAATGTAACATCTGCTACAAAAAAATACGCGACAATAATCGCATAGCTCATTTTCGTGAACACGAAAAACAAAGAAGCCTTCATGAAGTCAGCCATATCAACAACCGATTAAACAATAATAACTAGAAACGAAAGCGATCGCATAAAAGCATTCAACGCCAAACTAAAGGAACAACCACAACAACCACAAGAGCACAAACAGAAAATGGTATAGAGATGAAATCTGCGGAAATGTGCAACAAATCAGCAGTTGATCAAGTTGAACTAGAATCACCACTACCAGGATCAATGTTGACAATCACTGTCAGGAACGAGGGAGGAACGAGACAGGCAGGACAGGACAGAGAATGAATAGCTGCTTGAAGCAGGTTATTTATTTAAGAATAAAAGGGAAGAAAGAAAAGAGAAGATGATTATGAAATATATCTGATAAAGAAAACTGGGAGAAGTGAAATTTATCAGCTATAATTATAGAGAAAGAAAAACAAGAAATTAAATAAAAGAATAAGCAATGACAAAAGTTAGTCATAGCTTATGTGGATCATGACAAAGGATTTAAAGAGCTGACAGATCAATGATAAATATTGAGTCTGAAAGCTGGTTACTCATATTGCATATTTGGGGCATAAGATGTAACAGGATCATGACAATAACCGAAAATTCAAATAGACAAGATAATGATTCAACTTATACTTTGACAACATCAATTGTTGATGAAAGCAACTGCGATTACGATAACTGTTTTGATCCAGATGACTATAACAAAACATCTGCTTTTACTACTGTTACAACAGTAAATGTAGAAAGCGAAGCAAGTTATAATTCTCATCCCGATGGAACCTTTACCGTAACGGATCCTAATAAACAATTTATGGATATTGACAAGAAAAATCTTGATATCTACCAAATTTTCGAAGAGGATCATATTGGATATGGTACTATACACTAATTTCATAAATTATTCGTGCACTCCAGGAAAAAAATTCGTTCATTTTTACCATAAAATTTCGTTCAGCGCCCCAATAATATTTCGTTTAAATTAAGAAAAAAATTACGCGCATTTAAAAGTGAAAAATTCGTTCATTTTCTGGAGCTAGTTTACAAAATTACATTTGCAATGGATAACATTATTATTGAAGATGGTCAAGGAGGCGCAATTGATGAGCAGGGAAATGAGATTGTTGAAATGTTAATGAATGTCGACTACGAGACTTTTCCCTTGGAAAACGCTACAGAGTATGATCAATATGTCGATGTCAAGCCAACCGAGAAAGAGAAAAAAGCGGTTAAGAAAGAAGAGTTTGTGGAAGCTGAGACTGGCAGCACCGACCCTGAAATGCCTATTCGAAAGACTTATAGACGTTATAAAGACGAGGATAAAGAAAAGTTTTTTTATTATTACACACAGACAGATATGTCCACCCGAGCAATTGCTCAGAAGTTGAATATACCTCCTTCAACAGCGCAAACATGGGTAAAACAAAATGAAAAAGATCCCCAAGACACAATCATGCGAAGACCCGGCAGTGGAAGACCAGTTGGTAGACCCGCATTGCTAAATGAAAACCACGAGGCTTTTTTGGTCAACCTTGTAGACGAAAATGCTGGGTTGGTTTTGGATGAGATGATGGAAAGTTTGACAAATGAGTTCAGTGACCTCAGCATTTCCAAAACGGCACTCTATAATTTTGTAACCGAGAAATGCCGCATATCTTTGAAAAGAGCCCACTTTCACTCTGTCGAAAGAAATAGTCCTGAGAAAATTGAGCAGAGACGTCAATGGGTTATTAGATGGATGAGTACTGATATGGACTACAATAGTAATTGCGTGTTTATCGATGAAGCTGCGTTTCATATTAATATGAAACGTAGCGTAGCATGGTCTAAGAAGGGAGAACGTGCGGTTGTTGTTGTGCCTAAAACAAGAGCAAAAACAACAACTATTTTGGGGGCCATCTCACCTTACGGTGTTGTCAACGTCAGTATCCGACGTCCAAGAGTTGCAGCCTCTTCAAAAAAAAGAAAAGACGAAGGAGGAAAGCCTGTCAGTATCAAAGGCGGGACCGTTACAGGTCATTATTTTAACTTCATTGCCAACACACTAGACGTAATGGATCGACACGAGGAGTTTAAGAACCACTACCTTGTCATGGATAATGCGCCTATCCACACCAACAAAGATATACAAACATATATCGAAAAACGTGGGTATGGCTGTATCTATCTCCCTCCTTACTCCCCTGAACTGAATCCAATCGAACAGTTTTGGTCAGTTTGTAAGAGTAAACTTAAGCGGGTAAAGCTGTTGGATGAAGAGACCTTGACAATGAGAATAAGAGATGCATGTAACAATGTACTTATCAGTGACCTCCAAGGCTTTTGTAGATATTCTACAAAAAAATTTGATGATTGTCTTGATGGTAAACCCATTTAATAAAATATATTTTCATTCGTTCATTTCGTTCGTAGACTCTGCACGAATTATTTATTAATTTTTGAGCGATAATTTAATTCGTCGCTGAACGAAATTTTTTCTTGAAGATGAACGAAATTTTTTCCGTGAGTGCGCGAATATTTTGTGAAATTAGTGTAGACAAAATAGTCACCTGGTATAACCTACAAAAGGATGAAGGTAAGTAAAATGACTTAATAAAACAGAATGCTTGCTCATGACTTTCAATAGACCAAACTCCCTTCCTGACACACAGAAAGGATAAGACAAAGATCAAGAAAAATTCACCTTTTAGACCATTTAAGATTGATACATGTATAAATGCTTGCTATGCTTTCCCGGACAAAAGTGAATTACAGTGCCCTGAATGCCATGAAGCAAGATACACTTCATCCAATTCTACCGCAACACCTAGACGAACTACAGAACAGTTAAAAATAGCTCCTCAACTAGCTTCACCTTTCACAAATGCGATGTTTCTACGTCATTGTGAAAAACCTATCGATACAACCATCAAAGGATCATATATAAAAGATCTTCAATCAAAAGGCTTGTTTCAAGGAAAATATGATATTGGCTTGGTTCTATTTAATGATGGTTTTCAAACAAGCAACAAAGGAGGTGTCAAATTAAATACAATTCATTTTCAGATTTTGAATTTACCTGAAACGGAAAGGTAAAGTGAAAACAGTAGATTACTTACATAACAAGATAACAAACAATTTAAACTAGAGTAAAAAAAGAAAATAACACTGATGTTGGATTTGCACCAAAAACTAGTAATCATACAGGCTATTTCCGTTTTGCTATCTCTGAACTAGAAGAGTTGGCAAAAGAAGGAATGGTTGTGCATGTCAATGGAAATACGTATCAATTGAAAGTTTATCTTCTTGGTTCCTTTGGAGATATACCATCTGTCGCTGAGTTTAATTATCTGACAGGTCACACGTCATATTGGCCCTGTACATTTTGTACGGTCTATTCAGATAGACAAAAACGTCGTATGTGCTTCGGCATACCTGCTAATAGCGAATCCCAGCCACTTCAAGTTAGAACCATTGACCACTATAAACAAGGAGATCCCACTCGTGGAATTAAGAAGCCATCAATTTTTAGAAACCTACCATCTTTTGTAAGTATATACTTCCTTGGCATTGATGAGTTTCACTTGTTTGGATTGAATATTGGCACAAAGATCCGTGATTTTTTACAAGGAAACGAGCCATCTACTTTACATTTGGCAAAGATGCATTATAAACAGCTTGGTGACAATATAGCTAATGAAGGGAAATACGCACCCATTATTTTTGAAGGGGATTTCAAGGATGTTTTTCAAAATACAGGCCGTTTGCGCGGTGTTGACCACATGGTTTTTTTAAAATATATTGTGCCAACTCTTGTAGTAGAACAGCTCCAGCAGCAGTCTGATAATATTCGACATCCAACCGACGAAGAATTAGTACACTTAAATGCATCCATCTCCGCACTTCAAGCCATTTCCATCGTATGCTCAGTTTCCACGCAATATGTCATATTTGATAATCAGATTGAACAATTCGATGAGCTTATTAACGTATGGCTCAATTTCTATCTTGATAGTCTACCTGCAGAACAATTTAATATCAATTAGTATTATTTAACTCATGTCAAAGACGTAATTCAGGCTATGGGTTCACTTCGTCAAATCAGCTGCAGGAGTATGGAAAGAAGGATCCAAAGAATCAAGCAAAAATTAAAAGTACTCGATTGCCAGAAAAAAATGCCGAGAATTTATATATTCATAATGCTTATATTATCTATCACGCAAGAGCTAAATACGATGACAAAAACGCAAACTCTGTACCTATGTCCGATATGTTTAATCAGATCTTTGATTTAGACAAATTTAGGAAGTATAACATTTTATCACTCTTATCTGGTATCTTAAACACAACACCTGCAAGAAATTCCACCAATTGAAATGTGCCGAACATTTGGTATTTCGTGAGAAGTATAGGTTGTTTGATAGTTCCATTCTTGTGGCACATAGAAAGAAACGATTATGCCAATATGCCGTCATAAAATCAAACGTACCAGACAAGCCATATCTGGGGAAAGTACTTTTACTCTTTGAACACACGCATGATAAAATTACAAAACGTTTTGCACATGTCCACATTTATCAGAATATTTGTGTATCGTTGGCTGGCATTCCATACTGTGACATTCGCGAAAGATGTAATAAACACGGCGTAAATCAATGCACAATTTTGGAGATTGTGAATATCGAGGATTTATTACATACTGCAGCTGGTTTAGAGTCAAGCATAAAGAACAATGGGAGGATGTATTTTTTCTGGCCTATGATGAGAAGGATAAATTTAAAGATTGGCGAATACGATTGTTTCAATCGGCAGATGGAACCAAACTTTAATTGTAATAAGCGCAGTAAAATTTATTAAGAAAATAAAGTGTCGCATTCAGATGTTCCAGTAATAAAATTAAAGACGTTAAATTGACTGTTATTTAACCCTGAAAAATGGACTGAAATCACTGGATATTTCAAGTTATTCAGTTCCTGTCTTAATATTTTGAAATTACCATGAATGAGAACTGAAAAAATTACGAAATTCAGTTGCACTTTAATGGTATTAATGAAAAAATAAAGTTTGTTAGTTTATATTGAAAATACACTGAAAATGAAACACGGAATTAACTACCCAATTAAAGCTTTCCAGTACTTTGTAATTTTTCAGTGCTTTTTAACTAACATTTCAGAGTTTTCATAAAGATTTCAGACCTTTCGGACTTACTGTGACATACAATTAAGCTTTTAAAGTCAGTTTTTACTTTTTTTTTGTCAACTGCTGGGGTTGACTTAAAACTTTTATTTAACCGCACTTTTATCTAACCGTTTTTTAAGCGCTACTGCTGGGGAGGCTGTAAGTGTTTGTGTCTTGTGAGGTTTTTTAATTAGATACAGATGGTAAAAGGGTATTTACTTGAAAAAAAAAGACTAGGGATAAAGAATTTTGTGGCTTTTTTACAAAAATTAGATGTTTGTCACAACGTGGATCAGTTTCATTGGTGAATAATTGCGCCATCAACAGAAGAATTTTTTTTTTTACACTTCAGCTTTTTTTTACATTGTCTAGGCAATTTTTGAGAGGGCCCCCACTTTTTTTATTTACAAAATCTCTCTGCTATTGATTCTTTTATGAAATAATTCATGTTTACTCCACATCTACTTGTCAATGTGGCAAGTGAGGTATACTAGAACAAACATATTACAAACTGATATTATTTTATGCAAGATTGAGCTTCCTAGAACTTTTAATCGAGGCGTAATCTCACATGCAACATTTATGAATTAACGTAATTACATGGAAGATTTATGGCAAAATTTTTTGAAAGTAAATGCGTTGAACATGTATATGTTTGCAGTACCAGGTAGTGTATTATATCTATTCGAAGCATTATGTCAGGCTTCTTCTACCTCCTTCTTGACCACAACCCGAATTACGTTCATTCAAGCTTATTAATAAACACGCGCTGTTTGCAAAACTTTAATTTTTATACATCTCTACTTCAACCCTACGTCTCTTTTCAAGTCTCGTATTATATAAAGGGGTCGTGTTAATACCTGTTACGATTGTCTCTATATTCAACGTCTTTTTTATACTGGACGTAGGTGAATACCAGATCAAAGCATCCTAACAACGTAACAATAGGCACTTTGATATTTGGGAATTCTTAGAAAAAATCCAGGAATTGCGTATTGACTACAACCATGTTAATTACAATTTCCTTTGCCATCAGAGACTAAATGAATGGACGGTCTTTCATGATACTATGTATGTGAGTCTACCAATGCAATAGATGGGAGTATTACGTAAATTAGATAGATTGGTGCTCATTTTCCTTAGTAAATGACGTTTAAATTACCATTACTTAGATTTCGAGTACGGTTGCTGATTTGTACATGTAGTGTGGTATTGATAGATGCGGAGGGTGTGAATGGATATGAAGATTCAGCGAAATTTCTAAGAAATACAAAGGCAAGATGCATGTTTTATTCCAAACATAAGGTCGTTTTTGTGATATATATCTGATCGAAATTAAGGCTACCTGTATTTTTCATGTTGAGCCCGGTTAAATAAATACCACAGTTTCACTCATTGTATAATATTATTAAAAAATTGTTGCGATCAATTGTGAAGTGACACTCTATGAAGATCTCACTTTCAAAAAATCTATATGTAATGGAAATTTGGATAACAAAGTTTGAATTTATAAGTATACATATAGATCTAGCAAACCTGCACTTAGTTTTCTCAATTTCAGTAGATGAAGAAAAGTCATTTCGATTCTATAAAGTTATTTAAGAATGCCAATTTTATGTTTAAATGACAGGTCAATATAAAGAACACGTTTACAAAAGATTTATGCAGGGTAAATCTTTATATCACGTTATAGTCAAGATATATTTACTTCTCTATGATAAAAATATGTTTATTGAAAAATCCACGTAACGTTATTGTTGATAAAGAGGGTGGTGATGTTTATTTTTATGTCATAAAAAATAAAAACTTTATATCCTTAAAGAAAGTATAATGCAATACTGTATTATCATCTTTTTTTCTTTTCCTTTGTCAACTGTTGTAGAATATTTTGGAATATAATCTTATTATTCATTACAATTAGTTTTGTAAGTAATGGTAAATTATCTTCTCCTACAAATTTCTGATATATCAATAATTAAAAGTACCAAACACAAATAAAATACTCTTATTATACGATATCTTTTCTAAAGAACTAATTGATGCTAAACATTTTATAAGATTGAATTAATAAAGGATATAATAATGTGTTATATCTACGGGAATTTACTTTTTTTTTTAGACTAGATATTTCCTAAATCCAACAACATGATTAGCATAATTAAATACAGGTGGAGGAATCTAATTGAAAAATTATTAAATCATGTCGTATGAGAATTGGCATTTGATAACTAAATTGTAAGAGAGTATCACCCAAACAAAACATTATAATTGATGTTTGTAACTAAATCCTCTTAATGCGTGATTTGATAAAATAATGAAACCACTCATTCATTAAATAAACCCACACCCCCTGAGAGTCGTATCATAATTTATAATCACTAAATTACATTTAACAATATCATTTTTTTTTAATTTTTTTGTTATTATGCATCATTATTTTCCTCCTCTGACTCTTCCTTCTCATCTTCTTGTCCTTCATCAACCAAGTTGACCTCGTCTTCGAGCTCTTCTTGACTCACAACATCGGCACTTGCGATCAGGGAACTGCGAAAGACCCCTACATAGCCCAGGTGGTGTTTGGTAAAAGTTAACCACCTGGCGTTAAGTTTCATGGCACGTTGAAGGAGAACCCAAGCACCAGTTCCTTCAGCGTGCTTCGCAAGTGGCGAAACCAAATACTCCCTCTCTTTGGAGATACTTTCTCCTAGCCAGAAAACGTCTCGCTACAATGATAATTACTTATTAGTTCTCTTTATTATTTTCAAAACAATCTTAATTCAATATATCTTTAAACGTTTTCGCTCTTCTTTCAAAATTTCCATCTGAGCCAAGTCGATACGTCTTCGGACCAGTTTACCTCCCAAAAGCCGTTTGCCTTGTCCATGACAAAGTCCCAAGTGACCGACTTTACGTTATGTAATCAAAATGTTAGTGTTTTAATTGGATCTCTTTGTAATGGAGGAAGTATCTACTTATCAAGACATACCTGCATATGGACTCTCTATCAACTCCTTGTTACCCGTGTTGTACATGCAGATATCAGCGATCACTTGGGACTTTTGGTTCCGCATGCCTTCTTGTAGCTACCCGGCCTGACGAGTCATTAGTCAAAAACAAAGTTAAATATGTAATATTGGATTAAACATTACAAGTACGTACCAATGTGGCCACTGTGGAGTTTATCCCCAAGGTCAAAGTATGCTTGGACATTACTTCGTAAAATATCCTTGAACAATGCCTCTCTGACCTTGAGAAACTCCACCCATTGGGACTCGGCAAAATCAAAGTATAATGGCCCCAGAATGGTAGGTCTTTCGGAGACGTTACGACCGGCAGCCCTCTCGACGTCAGCAAGATATTTTTCAATTGCACCCAGTTACTGCGGAAGTAGGCCCTGCCGGTGGAGCTTACAATGTAATCATTTGCGTTGCCATTGAGGATGTTCCTAATAATAGAGAAATAAATAGTGAATATACTAAAAAATATTGAACAAAAGGAGTACTTACTTAAAGCTAATGTAGGCGCTCAAGCTCAAAGGGAAAGTGTGGGTGTCTACATAGCTTTTTGGAAGGAGATGTGATACAACAGTTCCAGAACTTCTTTGCTCCCCAAGATTAGCTACGTGCTTGGCGTAACGCTCCTCAACACCACGGAAATGCTCAACGGACCACTTTTTAATTTTGTTGTCCTCTTTTGTTTTTTCGAAAACAAGGCGCAGATCTTCTCCTTCAGAGTTTGTGCTGATAAAAAAAATTGAATTCAGTATAGATCCGTATTATCTTCAAATAGTTAACGTACCCAATTTGGACTTGATGGCTGTGTTCCTGTACTTTATAGCCATGTACAGGACATACCGCCGGTTCTCGGCCATTATGGGTTTAGTCATGGTGATGTATTTAGCCCAGTAAGACCAAAGTCTTTCCATGCCCTCACCGTCAGTAAACCCAAAGTTGTCGATCAACCTCGGGTTGTACTTGACCTGACAGTGCATTACATGAGCGTAGGCATGTAAGACAGACAGACACAAGCGGTCAGAACCGGCGATTCCAGGGAAGTTCACCTAAAACTTACAAATTAGTGATATGATAATTGTCAATTTTTGATATAACATACCTTGATAGATGGCTCCAGTTTGCATATAATGTCATATATGACATGTAAATAAACCTTTCTACCAAGCTGGTTCTCGACAGAGGCTAGAGCAGCCAATGGGTACTTAAACCTATAATAGATTAATAAAAATCAATTTTTTTAAAACACAAAGAAAAGCGAATGTTACCCTTCCCCAGCGTCCGGGTCTGCTAGTTGGAACACAGTATCGTGTCTTGCGCAGCCGCTACCAAAGACACGACGAACAGGATAAATGGCTGAGGTGCAATTTTGGTGCACCACAACCTGCTTTTTGCGAGGTTCAGCGACCTTAGTAAATGTAGCCTTTTCAGTGGTGGAGGTACCCTTGGTAGAGGTAGCCTTGGTGGCGGTAGCTCCCTTGGTGGTGGTAGTGCCCTTTGCACCAGGCTTTTAGCATTAAAAAATAAAATTATTTAACATGTTGTATTGTAATGTCACTAATAATTATTTACCTGCGCAGACGGGTCATATCTATCGACTAAAGCCTGATGGATCCAAAACGTCTTGAACCCATCAAGCCCAGCGACTTTGGACAAGTCGTGGTCCTCTAACAACGATCTTCTTCCTTTCAAACGAAAGTTTCCATCCATCATCATGTACTGCTTGTCATTTAAATTATCTGATCCGACCTGGTATATAAACTATCCAAAAGTTAGTATGGCAGTTTTTGTTTTCTTTTTTTTTTTACAAACCTCAGGACAAGCAGCACATGATGTGGAAATATCCCCCATCACCAACTGTTCAGACAGCTCAACCATGTTGTTGTATAGGATGATGCTGTTGGAGCATCTATCAGCAGACAGATTGGCCTACGTAATATTTTAGAAAAAAACAACATAACTTTCTCTATTAGACTGTACCTGAGCTGTCTGATTTGCGCAGACCTTATAGAATTCTGCAATTTTTTCAGCAGAGCTCGCAAAGATGTTTCTTAGGTTGACGAAAAAATCACAAAGACTCAAATGCAATG
Organism: Mucor mucedo; assembly: GCF_025094135.1. Taxonomy (NCBI): domain Eukaryota; kingdom Fungi; phylum Mucoromycota; class Mucoromycetes; order Mucorales; family Mucoraceae; genus Mucor; species Mucor mucedo. Next base: position 19,403 of record NW_026252501.1, on the reverse strand, counting down.
CAGCCGTAGGTCTGGTTAGTGCTAGGGGGAACATGCCGTCTTCCACCAATACAACAGGCAATGTCTTACAACCGCCACAATACTGGAAGTCGTATTTAGCTTGCACGACTAAAATAAAAAAAATATATAACAATTATGTGATTACAGTCTACACTATACCGGAAAAAAAAGAAATCGACCTTCACAACTGTACGACAATCAGCAGGACACTCACAGGGAACCAGGGAGCCGGGATGCTCACTCATCATTGTGGGCACGCCGCCATTCCACCCAAGAAAGCAAGGTAAGCTTTGGGCAACACCTTCATGAGACATTTCCAGGCCAAAAAGGATCTCTTTTGGTTGGACCTGTACTGGGTCTTGTCGTTGACAGTAGTCGTGTTGGACTGACCGACGACAGCTTAGATTTCAGTGTCGGTTTTGGAATCGCTAAGGACTACTGGTTCCTTTTGGTAGCTATTGCACCCACCTGAGCAGCCACCATCACATCCGCCCATGTCATAATCTTGCTGTTCTTTATTTTCTGAAGATCCGACCGCAGGTGTTCCAATAAAAGCACTAAAATCATTTAAAAGTCGTTCATTGACTTCTCGACGCTTGCATACTGTTTGGTCCAATTTTGTAAGGAATTCATCACTAAGAATTTTTATATTTGTTGGTAGATGGTAAATAATTTTCCTAAAAAGAGGCTTATCTACCACGAAATAAATTGACAAAAAAAACAGAAAAATCGTTAAGTTAAAACTCAAGGCAAATTACAAAGTTAAAAGTTATAAAAACATTGTAAAATTTATTTCAAAGTTGCGTGTTTGATCAACGGAAATGTGTTTCATACTTATCTTTCATTCTTTGAGTGATTTGCATAGTACGTTGCAAAATTTCATCTACAACCGTTGCCTCTTCTTTTGTCATAAACTTGAAAAGCCGTGTTAAATCAGATCGAGAATGGTTTAAGGTGGCCACGTTATCTAAGAAATGATCCTTTAATTCATTGTTATGATCCTGTTGAATGACTGTGGCCATAGGAGCCGTCTCCAAAACGGTAACATTATCAACAACGTAGTTGTCGACACACGAAGGAAAATGCAATGAAAAGTTAGTATGGTTTTTCAACAAATACATATGCTAACATGGCTGTCTTCGTTTGCCGAAATCGTAACAGGAACAAGACATAATGACATTGTCAATAGTTACTTCAATTGAACAATCGATTGAAGCACCATCAACAAAGGAGCTAACATGATACCTTCTGATTCCTTCACCATCTACATCCGAGGGACCACCAACCATTTTCTCTCTATCCTCAGCCTCAAGCTCTCTGATTCTTTGCTGCTTAAAGAAGGGTGACATTGCACCGTTACCCTGAATAACCCTTTCAAACTCTTGAAGGAGGTAATGCTCGACATCATTGACCAAAACAAAAACGAGCTTGTCGAGTCTCTTGTTTCTAACTCGGCCCAAAAACACGGTCTTCAATTGATTGTGGCAAGATTCGATGAAGTTGTTGGTCAACATATGAGAAAACTGGATGTCTTTGTACGATCTACTCCAAACTTTGAACTTGTCTTCAGTACACCAGTTTTTGACGAAATAGACCATAAACTTGGTTTGATCGGCATATTCTTCTTGGAAACCAATAATCCTTTGATGAGACTGATCAAGATCTTCTTCGTATACGATTCGTTGCAAATAACTCCTCATTTCAATTCTGAGCACTCTATTCTGAGCAGGTAAAAATCCAGGAACAGAAACAGAAGCAAGATGTTTGTTCCAAGCCTGCGTCACATGGAAAATGCAGTACTAAATGTTTGTCTTTGCTGGATCAAAGGTATTGGTAATTGCATTTACCTCGGCCTGGCAACAGTCAATGGTGAATTGTTCAGGATTAACCAAAAGACGGGCATCCCTCAAATGCTGAAGCCATTCAACAATTGGTCCAGTGCCATGATCATTGGTAATCATATAGATAACTGGCTATTCTTTGCCAATGCTATTGTCACGAATGATCAAAGTATACAAAATATCGGCCATATTGCTGGAAATACTATGAAAGGCATCCAAACAGAACGCACTGGAATTTTTCATTCGAATCTTCTGATCGGGGGAGACTAACCCACAGGCGAATAAGGATGGGTCCTCAGTGTATACCGATTTTCCAGTAAAGCATTCGTAGCCTTCAGATGGCAGTTTTGTCTCAATCCAAATTTTAAAAGACACCATATGATCCTTATCAAAATGATACATCTCCTTATCAATCTAAAACGCGTTATTGTTAATATCAATATTCTATAGATACTGAGTTTATAGTCTGACCTTGTTCATAGTGTTCCAGATATCATGGTAATTAACCTTACGATGAGATTTGCGACCATAGGAGTCAGCTGCCTTCAACATATCAATTCTAATTTGACGAGGAGTCTTTGATGAATGCTTCAGCTGCTGCAAAATCTCATGTAAACGGTCTCTTGGGAGAGAAAGAGTGCGAATATCGTCCATAAAATCTCCAACAACATGGTTTGTACGATCCTTTTCGATAATGAACTCATAGAACTCGGGATAAGCATAAAAGCTTCTAACACGGAGGGTGCACTTGCAGTCAACCTTTTTCGATTTTTTTTGAACGGGTCGATCCTTGGCAACAGACATGTAAGTAGCAGCACGATGACAGCAATACTGTTGAGAGAAACCGAGAGAAATGCTTCTAGCCTTAGCTTCTTCAAGAGAGAGATCCATGGGTTGCTTGTTGGAGCTAGTGATTCTCCAGCCATAGGCACAAGCTTCGCTGATTTTGGTCAGGCATTCCTTCTAGCTAGCTGATTCTACTTTAATTGCTACGCCAGTATTTAACTGCATTACACCGGGCAAAGTTGAAGGAGTAAGGGCTTCCATAATGTTTATTAAAGAGTATATCATATTGTTAGATGGCATAATTAGTTCAAGGTTGTAATAAAAAAAAATTCTTATCAAGGGCGTGAACCAGACAGGTGCTCAAAAAAAAAAAAAAAAAGGAATCACAGTCCTATTTTTGGAAAATCATTTACCATCTAACAACAAATATAAAAGTTTATCACTAAAGTAATCGAGGATTTTGCGTTTGTCTCTTATATATTTTTTAGGTGTATTATTTTCATTAATAGTTGATTTCTTAGGTGCCATTTTTTTATTAATAGTTGAAAGAAAGAATAAAATCTAAAACCCACTCCCGTCAACAAATCAAAATTAATTTTGGTGACATAATGCAGTAATTTTTGTTTTGTACCTTTTTTTTTTGTACTTTTTTTTTGTGCTTTTTTTTCTGATTTTATGTGATTTTACCAGTAAGATGAAAATTTGACGTCAAAATTTAGCTAACACGGAGGTCAAAATGATCTTAAATTTTTTAAATTTACTGGATGTGGTGAGCTATGTAGTCTTATAAAAGCATACCTAGCAGTGCCCGATAAAAAACTCTAAAGTTTGAGTTTTTTTTTTAAATTCAGAAGTTTAAAAAAAAACTCTTCAATAACGGATCTCAAAGAACTTAATTAATTAAATGTACCTGAAAAAAAAATGTCAAGATCTTTTTACTCAATCCAGAATTTTCAAGATGGAACAACTCGCAGCCATGGCACTCCTGAATCTCAGAAAGCGTGCAAATAATAATGCCCTTCATATACTGAACATCAAACGACTTAAGGATGAAATGTACAGTCAGTCAACGACAGGTGGTTCAGTCGAGGGATGCGGAGTCATTGACAGAGACAGTGAATCCGGCTATCAACGTCTATTGAACGATCACTTTGTCGAAAACCCGGTTTACGGCGAAAAAGAATTTCGTCGTCGATTCAGAATGCGTAAGAATATCTTTCTTCGAATTGTGGAAGCTATCACCGAGCATGATCCGTATTTCCAAAGAACGCCAAATGCTGTCAAAAAAATGGGCCTTCATCCGTTGCAGAAAGATATTGCTGCATTACTTCGGCTATGCTACGGCATCAGCGCTGATACGGTAGACGAGTATTTGCGTTTGGGTGAAAGTACAGCCGGGTTAAGTATGAAGAAATTCTGTGCTGCTGTTGTTGAGGTTTTTGTAGAGGAGTATCTTAGAAGACCCAACGAAGAAGATACAGAGAGACTCCTCGAAAAGAACAAAAAACGTGGATTCCCAGGCATGCTTGGGTCTCTCGATTTCATGCACTGGACTTGAAAAAACTGTCCAACCGCATACCACGGTCAGTATACCGGCAAGGAAAAGAAGCCGACATTGATTTTGGAAGCAGTGTCTTCGTATGACCTGTGGATCTTACATGCCCATTTTGGCTTACCAGGTTCATTAAATGACATTAACGTTCTTGATAGATCGGATTTGTTTGATGAATATACGAACGGCAGCAGCTTGGATGTGAAGTTTGACGTCGGTGACCAGGGGTTTACCATAGGGTATTATCTTGCCGATGGAATATACCCCAACTTTGCCAGTATGGTAAAGACATTTTCTGTTCCAAAACCTGGTGCCGAGGCAGTAAATATCGTTTCTAAAATATTGAAATATATATGCTAGCTAGCTATTAATTAAGACTTCTTAAGATATAGAACTTCGCTAAACAACAAGAAGCATGCCTGTGGTGACCTAGCAAGGCTATAGCCATATTAGAGCTAACAAAGGTTTATCCATGCTGATACCATTTGTGATATAAGCTTAACAATAAATGTTATAGTAAGAACTATAAGGATATTACATCACAAGTCTAATTTAGTACGTCTGAGAAATACTTAAAATTTAGTTTAAAGCAAAGAGAGTTAAGAAGACTTAACATTTATTAGAACAAGACTAAATTAGTGACTTTGTAATAATCGTATACATTTTTGGTTAATCAATGATAACTTTAAGATAGCACTAGAGATATGAACATAGCAGACAGTCTTTTATATAAATACTCGTACATTTCATTTATTAATAAAGGACAATCTTATAAACAGTCTCAAACTACTCCTATAGTCTTTTTATAATTTAAACCTTACCTTAAAACACAACAATGCCGTAAGGATATCGCGAGCGCTTTTGGCGTATTGCCGGCTCAATTTGCTATAATTAGTTGTCCTGCAAGATTGTGAAAAAGAAAAGATCTTGGTATAATTATAAAGGTGTCAATAATTATGCATAATATGATAGTCGAAGACGAGCGGGGTGAGAGCGACGCCCTTCGAAACAATTACTTTAAGTCTCATCCTGCCAATCCTTCTGATGCTGCAGACATTTCTCGCGATCCTTTGTTTTATAGCTGTTCTAGCTATTTAGAGTGCCACAGAAACATCATTGATGCATCTGAACATTTCAGATTGAAGAAGGCCTTGGTAGGTCATCTCTGGCATAGAAAATAATACCGAATTGTTTAGATTTCACTTCTAAATAAAATTCATTCAAAAGTATAGCTCTATCTGGTTTTAAAAAATATTTATAATTTTGATCATGTAACAGAAGATTAAAGATATTTATTGTTCACCATTAACATCTTCTGTACGAAGTATTTCGTTCCCAATCTCAGCTTCGAGGCAATCCGAATGTTGTTTGCGACTAAGCTTATGGAAACGCAAAGTCTCTTCAACATCCTTGAACTTCTCCAAGTCAACACTGAATAATCTCGCATCCAACAACTTGTGATTGACTGCCAAAAGCTTTTGGTTGACAGCCGATTTTTCCTGCTGAATGGCGTTCGCCATAGCCATCTTCTTCATGATCTCAGAGTATTTGTCCGCTAGCTTTTGCTGGTTTGTATCCCAGTTAACCAAGATATCGGTGATTTTCTTATCCATAGAAGCCTGGTTTTTGCTCTTTTTGCGTCCCTTAGGACGCGCAATGATGGATCCATCACTTTCACGACCTTATCCTCAGCAATCACTGTTGAGGTCCCAACCTCAGTAGCAGCAGAGCTACCAGGAGCACAAGAAGCGGTAATCGCTCTCTTGGAACCTTCCTTTACCGCCTGTTTTCTCACGAGCTTCGCGTCTCTTTTTGCCATCTCATCATTCCACTTTGGACTATTACGAAGTACCAAAAAACAATTGTAAAAAGCGAAACAAATACGGTATTTTGTTTGAAACAAATTGAAAGCATCCCCCAACTATTTGTTAAGTTATTTGAGTTAAACTACTATATCCCTTTATCGATAGTTATATGATACGTACTTCATCTGCAGCTGTTTTTTTGCGTCGCTGCATTGATGCGACACAGCAGCAGTGCTTGCTGACAGGAGCAGAAATGTTCCCCCAATGGTTTTTAAAAGCCTTCTCATTTCTTTCTGGTCAGTCGAACTCACCCTCCGCCTTAAAGTCATTCATGATCAACTTACAAAACACTTCCGCCTTCATCAAGTTACCATGGACTGCGTGCTACGAGATGCGCAACCATGACTTGCACACCTGGACATTCTCCTCGTGTGTCAAGCGGAAACGCTTCAACTTGCTGGTATCGGAAGGACCAGCATCCTCATTGCAACTTTGCTCGTGGTCGTCAATTCCATGGACATTACCATCATCACTGGCATTGTTACTAGAATAGTTGCCGTTGTCGAAGTCAGAATCGCTGTTATTGCTCATTTTATTAAAAAAGGTTATAGAGATAAAAAGGAGTAATTTTTATTGATGTTTTTTTTTCCTCTAAAAAAACACTTCGGTTTGGGCACATTTATTGGAAATTTTGATATCCCAAAGTTAAGGGTTTTTTATCGGGCACTGCTGGGGGTAAAAAACTTTTAATTTCCCCTTAATTAGCGGGCAAATCGACTTTTATCGGGCACTGCTGGGAATGTTCTAAGCCGTACCCAAGCAAACTTTATTTTTAAAAGCAAATCGCTCAATTTGTAATAAAGTTTGGTCCCCCTATATATATACTAGCGTATGACATGATTTTGGAAATTTTCAAGTTTCTATCCTCAGTTTCCTTAGGACTTTTCGTTACATTTTTTTTATTTCATTTTTTGCTTTTGCTTAAATACAAATTTTATAATGCTTACACCTACGCAAACAAATACCTTGTTCACCATTTTGACCTTACGCAAACAAATGAAAGATATAGGAACACGACAGCAACAAATAGCTTCGATGTTTTGGGAACAAACTCAGTTACGAGACAACATAATCCAAGAGGGTTATCTCTATCACTCAACATATTTTTTCGACATTACTTGTTTCTTCGCGGCTTTGCCCTTTCTAATTACTGGTAGACAGACCACCCGTACGGAGACATCTGCGGAGGGCGAGACGTTTACCAACTACCGTTACTGGACAATAACCCATCCACATTTACTCGACGACAATAGCCGACGTACTAGTTTTCGAGCCATGTACAGAATGGATCGCACGTCCTTTGAAAGGCTTGTTAATAATCTGAGCAACCACCGTGCTTTTGATCTAAGAGCACACAACGCTTTGCCAGTTTACGTACAAGAATCCTGTGCTATATGGCGCTTGGGCAACTGTCATCTTGGATATAGAACTTCTCACATGGCTTGGGGTGTTTCACATGGAAGCTACATGAATTTTCATATACTGTTTTTAACAGCTGTTGAAGATGCTTATGGCTATTTGATCAGCTGGCCCTTGGAAAGTGACAGAGTCAATGCTATTCAAAATGGCTTTGAGTGGCCCCATGGTAATAGATTTGGAGCTATCCGTCGTTGGCCTAAGGTCATATGTGCCTTGGATGGTAAACATGTTGTGATCGAAGCTAGAAAACATCACAAGAAACAGTGGAGAGATAGAAAGGGAAATGTCTCTATGAAATTGACGGCTATCTGCGACGATAGAGGGCGTTTTACGTACATACGTGTTGGAGATTCAGGTACAATAAAGCTATTTCGGAAGATTTTTAGAGTGTGTGGTCTGATAATCAGATAGGCCGTACTCACGATGCTGGAGCGTTCTGATTGACTGAGGTTTATACTGAATTATTAAATAATCCAAATTAATATTTTTTATCTAATGGGTATATTCTTGCTGGTAAGTGCTTATCTTAATAGTGGACTACGTTTATACTTATCAATAATTATTGTCGCATTTGTAGATTCGGCATACCCTGTATGTCCGAACATCATTGGTCCTTACCCAACAACGGAAGTTAGAGGGGAATCTGCCGAAGCTATATCGAAAAGAAAATTTAACAAGGTACACTGTTCGTCCAGAATGATAATTGAGAGAGCATTTGGGAGACTTGCAGCACGTTGGAGATTTATCAGTAAGCATGTTTATTTCAGAGAAACAAAGGATATATGTCAAGTGATTATTGCAGCTTGTATTCTTCATAACTTCTTTATATATACGAGATCGCGGCCCCAGCCCACTTCGGTAATTTTTTGACCTTCGCTTCGCTACGGTAAAAATAACCTACGTTCATGCTGGGGGCGATCTCGCGCCTGCAGCGGGCCACCGACGCCACTCAATGTTTATAAATGGGACAAAAATCGATTTTATTGATAATGAATATTTTATGTTTAATTTTGTGTTCGAGTTAGTACTTCAGTAAATACAACGTTGTCTGTGAGTCTTGAAAATGACTGCCCTTTCAGTAACATTACTTTGAGATTAGCAGGGTTACGGACCCGTGATAAAGCAACATAAAGTTGACCGTGCGTGAGAACGGGTATGATCAGACAATTGGTGCAAAAGAAAGAGTTTGGCCTTGGTCGGAACTTACAGCCCCTCCCAGCTCACTCAATGCTAATCAATTTTTTTCACTCAATGTTTTATGTACTGTGTTGTTCGGGACTTACAGCCCCTCCCAGCTCATTCAATGCTAATCATTATTTTTCTCACTCAATGTTTTATGTACTGTGTTGGTCGGGACTTACAGCCCCTCCCAGCTCATTCAATGCTAATCAATTTTTTTCACTCAACGTTTTATGTACTGTGTTGGTCGGGACTTACAGCCCCTCCCAGCTCATTCAATGCTAATCATTATTTTTTTCACTCAATGTTTTATGTACTGTGTTGGTTGGGACTTACAGCCCCTCCCAGCTCACTCTATGCTAATCAATTTTTTTCATTCAATGTTTTGTGTACTGTGTTGGTCGGGACTTACAGCCCCTCCCAGCTCAGTAAGTGTTTATTATACTCATACATGTCTGTTGCTTCGACCTGCGCTTCGCTTGGCCGCGCAAAAAAAAAAAAAAAAAAGAACAGTCCGAATTACTAAATATGGTATATACTGCAAAGTCAAAACAATCATTATAATATTGATACATGTCTGTTGCTTCGACCTGCGCTTCGCTTGGCCGCGCAAAAAAAAAAAAAAAAAGAACAGTCCGAATTACTAAATATGGTATATACTGCAAAGTCAAAACAATCATTATAATATTGATATCAATGATCATGACTTCCTTCCCGACGAAGTAAATGATAATGATGATGTTGTTGAGGAAAGTAGTAATAGTACTAAAAATGATAGAATGGGTGACAATGGTGTATCTTTAGCTGCAGGTAATCCAGGTGACAGCAATTGAAGAGATGGTTTTCACAATAAAGAAAAATGTTTACTAACAATCACTTATTGATTATTACGCAATTGATGAGCTAACAGAGCTAATATTTCACTCTTCTGAGCTTCTGATCTTCGGTATATGGCATTGTTCTCGCGCATTTCAGCTATCATACTATTAGCATTGGCGTCGTTGCTATCAAAATGCGTATCCATGTAATCCCTCAACTTTCTTTCATGACGGTCAAGCGCCCTATCGTTTACACGATTCGGAACTGCTTCCCAACCTAACTGTTCCTGGGTTAAGTTTACTGGTCGTGAGCGAGAAGGTACTAGTTGCTTAGGTGGTTGGCGAGGTGTAGGTGTTGAATCTTGACGAAGTCTAGGTGTCGGCTCTTGGCGCGGACGAGGTGTTGGTTCTTGCTGGGTGATGGTTGTTGAAATGAAGGTGGTGGTTGGCGATGAAATGATTGTGATGGTTGTTGATATAAAGGTGATGTTTGACGAGGGGGAGACGATTGAGGTGGAACAGTTCTTCTTCTACTAGTGGGAAGTTATAGGTCCTCGGACATATAAGGTCGAACATGCTCAGAAGTTGATGATAATGGATGGGAAGAGTAAGAGGAGGGCAAAGGGTTTACTTCTGCACTGGGAACAGGTACAGATGGTGGAGCTGTATTATCCGCAAAGCGTCTCGTTTAAGAGAAGTAAATATAAGGTGGTCTAATTGTAGAATAATCCAGAAATATTTCATCTAACTTGTCATATACCTCATCAGGGGCAAAGCCAGATTCTCCAGTAGTAGATTGTCCGGTGAATTCTTTCTTGTACTTCTCAACAAGACTTTTTCTTTTACTCTTTATAGGCTCCAACTCGCGGGGCGGAACATTGGCATGTTGAGCTTTTTCAACATACTCTTTTTTCAAATTATAGTAAGCTTCTCCAGTCTCGAAGTCGCTTTTGCTACTTTCAAGAATATTTACGTAAATGGCATAGCATTCGATAAGCAACATTGTTTCTAAAGATGACCATGAAGGACCACATATTTCTTGAGAACTGGGAGTGTCTCCAAATGAGGAACCCTCAAGATTGTCAGGGAAGGTAAATAAAAAAATGAAGTTTTATAAGAAAAATACAAGGAAAAATAAGTGATTGTGGATTTTTATATATTGAAGCAGTCGGGTCATCTTAGTAGTTCAATATCAAATTTTTACGTCATGTCAAACTTGTTTTTGATTTTTTGGTAATTTATAAACCCCCCCTAGGGGGGTATAAATTACTAATTTGTAAATTGCCCAACCCCCCATAAATTTTGGCTGGTATTTTTTTTTTAAAAGTTTAAATTACTATTTTGAGCGAAATAATTTTGTTCCCAAAACGTGAAAAACGTTTTGCTTGGGAACGGCCCATATAAGCATGGTTTCATTATTGACATGTAAAACTACACATCAACTTATATAGTAAGGTGCCCTCATCCGAATGTAAACTTTATTAATAAAATCTTTCGTCCAATAAAATAGCCAGCCCACCAAATCTTCTTAGCTCAATTTGTAGATAGTCCCTTCTGGAAAGCAATTATGCTTTTAAAATCATTTTATCCAGTGAAATAACGAAAAAAAAAAAAACTTCTAAGCAAAAAAATAACATGGCGAAATTAACATGTACATGATGATTATTATTAAGACAAATTTTATAAATTTTTAACTTTATGAGACAATGCCCACCAGAAGGTGCCAAACTTGCTGGTGTTGATTTAGTTGAAACGAGGGTTCATCTTACTTGAAAAATCAAGCATCTCCACGAACTGACACTCTGTTTCTCTGTAGGTCGACTTCGTTCGTAACATCTTTTCAACAACAAGATTTCCTCCATTGTCTTTGTTGCAAACACAATAAACGCAGAGGTTTAAACCGTCGGACTGGCTTAGAAATTCGAACCTTGTCATATGTCCACGTTCACAACAAAGAGCGTATTCAACGATAGTGGGAGCACCAGTCAACGCATCGATTTTGACGACTTCGCCGATAAAGAGGTTGTTTCCGTTTTGAAAAATTCCGGTTGAGCCAACTTTCATGGTCTTGTCATCATCATCATTATCAACAAAGTCTCTAATAGTGGACTTGAAGGACACAGCAACCTCGAGGACTTTGTTTCAAGCTTTAACTGGATAATCCTGACCTGCCACCAACCAAGAACCACCAGTCAATACATGTCGAGCCATCAACCTCTTTGCAAAAGCAACCGCGGCATCTCTTGAAGGATTATGTCTGTTGGTACGAAACAGACACTCTCGAATGAATTTATTAAATTGCTCACCCTTCTCAGTTTTATAAAAGATTGGGGATCCAAATCAATAAATATCAGCACCAAGATGATGCGTGATGTGCATTTTACTGGAGTTATAAACGGAGCCACCCCTTCTGCTAGGATACTTTTGTTTCATGTAAGCATCATGCTCCATCACGGAGAGACGAAGATCATTGTAAGTGAACTCCACATACTTCAGGTACGAATCAGACTTATGCTTGATTTTGCTGATATAAGAAAGCGAAGCTAACTTGCCCAAATTTTCAAAGCAGGTCTTGATCAAGAGAACACCGTCATCACGTCGAATTTCACCAGAAAAGATCAATGGATTCAACAGAATTGGTACTTGCTGAACGAGGATTTTGTAATCCCTACCTAAGAAAGATCCATGAAGATGCAATGATGAACGCAGCTTTCGGGTGAACCCTTTGCTAACGTAACCATGCAATCTTGTTTCGAGGATACTTTTCTCGGTTGGATTCACATGGTCTTGCAACAATGTTTTTACCAAGGCTTTGCCGACACCAAGCATTATCGTATGAAGGAGCTCGATGGGACAATCCAACATCGTATCGAATGGTTGAAGGTCTACCTGAGCCTGACCACCAACACGTTTGTAGCCAGTATCGACATTTATCAACAAAGTCTTGTCACCGCCAGAAGCCAAATACCGCGCGTACATATCTGCAACCACCTTTCCAGAGCGAGGGTCACAACGATAATCACTGCCATCAAGTCGAGCTGGGGTTTTTAATTCCCAAACACACTTTCGGCATGGCATCTTTGAAATAGCACCGCGACAAGAGGCAAGCTCCGAATGACGCGCATTATCAGCAGTGATAAATTGCAACGGAGCAACGACAACGACAGCCTCGCCACCAGGCAAAAACATCTCTACACCTTTCTCCAACAACAAAAGATCTTCAACAATAGCAGGAAGCATTTGCATTGCAGACAGCAAATGATCTGTACAGATGAAGGCTGTTTTCTCAAGTGCATGTCGTTCAGCAAGAGGCAAAGCGGCGGGTACCATGATCCAGCTATCAAACTTATTGTGTTTCTTGGTTCGATTTCCACTCATATCATCAGAAAAGAAATTCAGGGGAATAACCTTAAAGGGCTTGAATTTACGAGCAGAAGAAGGAAAGAGGCGCTTCAAAGGATTTGGCACTTTCAATTTACTAATATTGGTACTAGAAGCCCTAAGGAGATTCGAGTCATCTAGCACATTACGTTCGAAATCCAATGACAAAGTTTCCGGGCGATCACACAAAATGCTTGAAATGAGATTCACTTCGACAGAAACTTTCCTGGGCATGTTGTGGAGCTATAACCTACCATCAACGGGAAGAACTTGGTAACTTTCAGCCATAACGATTGAATGCTTTAAGGTATAAAACCTCTGCACAATCACAAAAGTTTGACCTGTTTTGATCAGATCACCAACCCAGATATCCTTTGGAATATTGTTGATTCTGACAGAGAACATTGGATGTTGAAACATCTTGTGGGTTCGCCATTTGTTCGACTGGTAACTATCAACAAGCTCGCCCTCTGTATGATCAGGAAGTTTTGATAAATGATCAGTGACGGAAGGGTTTGCAACCAACAGCTTCAAGACTTCGGAGGGAGAATTCATATTGAACGGGAGATCTTCTTCGACTTCTTGACCATTCACCTTTTTCTGAACCTTGACGTAGTGCTTCGTCTGTCTGAGCAAGGGAATCTGGTTTCTTGTCCTTCTTGAATCATCAAAGTTGAATATGAGATCAGCTGCAGGTACTTTGGCTTCGGGATAGGCAACCTTGGCTTCAGTGACGTCCTTGACAAGCTTTACAATACCTTTCATCGAACTTTGAGATATGTCACCCCCAGACCGATAATAGAATTGATACATCAATTGATGTATCTTATCCCTGAAAGGAAAAAACTCGCCGTTGACAACTATGGGTGTTTGATCCTCGATTTCGTTGACTGCCGCTTCCGGTTCATCAACAATGGATTCAGTGAATTCAATGTCTTCATCAAAAGGTTCATCTTCGTCCTCGTCGTCTTCCTCGTCACTGTAATCTTGGCATTCAGATTCATCCTCTTGATAAAACACCATACGATCCAGAGTGATGCGAGTAGATCTAATCGATTCAGGTAATGCAGTAACTTCTAGTCCATTCACCTGCCTGAATGCCGTGTTGCTTGGGGTAATGGGTGCCTTGAAAGTGAAGGCTTCGGTAATTTTTTGTGATTTTTTACGACGTGTTAGGGTGCTTGGATGCCGGAAGCGCTTACCACATTCATTGAAATCGCAACGATACGAGTTTTCGGTTTTATTGCTTTGTTCAAGTTGAGTATTCATAATTCAGGAAGTAAAAGAGATAGAGGTATAGTTTTTTTTTTCACTTAGAGATTTATATGCAAAGGTTCAGACCAGAATTTTGAACTACAGCTATTTCCAACAGGTTATTTTTCTTTTAGCTTCTTTTTTTTTCTTCATGTCTTTCTTTCCGTTTCTTTAACTTTTTACCTCGGTAAGTTATTTTCTCTTATTCCCTTTATAAACGCTAAAGCTATCTATCTTATAGTTTTTCACTTTTATGCTCAATAGTACACTCATAACTGACCCATCTATGCGGAAGGTATATTGCTAGCACTTTTTTTTTGTTCAAATGAGGACTAAATTTATTTTTATAACAGATTTAACGCGTAATGAAGTGAGGTAAGTCTATTGCTTTTCGTGTACAAATAGCATGCATTAACTTCCATACTTCTTTAGTCAAATACGGATTACTCTGAACGGCACAAGAAATAAGGTAAAGTGATTTTTATTCTACTATTCCAGTATCATTTACTAACTATTTTTTTATAGGTTTGTTGTACGCATCTGGCTATACATGCTCTATAGAACAATGCATACTGCCGTACAGTCTTCTGGGAGTACTAGATTAAATTTACGCATTTTTTACACCATCCTGAAGGGATTTTCAATGGCTGGCAAGGCTGCATGGCATCCAAGCCATCCATTATTTGTTCTAAATAAAATCTACATTTAAAGTCTATAATTCTATCCAATCAATAATTATTTTTAAACAATTTGAACCATTTTTATTTTGGCAAAAACGGTTCCACCGAAATACAAAAAATTTTATAACCCGACGATTTCCATATTAAGATTAACCAAAACAATTAAGCTTTGAACGTCCGAAAAACTGTATCGGTGAGTAGTATAATTGTATGAAAGTCCTTCTTATAAATTGTCACTGAATAGTCTTACCAGTTATGTTTTACTATACTCCTTCCGAGACACAGATAACTGATTCGTCGTAGTATTTTGCTTTTATATCTTTAAATTTTATTTTATCTTAGTTGTGTTGTGATCGAGCTTATATACAGATATAACTCTATCATCAATTTTTTCTTTCTTATTTGATAACCTTTCTATAAATCGTTATTGCATTACTCTTTAAATCAAATACATGCTATTATACTCTATTTACTACGCATTGATTACTCATCAACATATCGAAAACAATAGTCATACATTTATTCCAGATAATACAATCCAATGATATGATCGCTCGTCAATAACAAGATTCTCGAAGGTACCATGCGATGCTCGATCTTTAATTAACAATACGCCTATTGTATATTTGACAGGTTTCACTTTAATGATTGATATTCAGCCAGTCCTGAATATGTATATAAAGAACCCAATTTATTGTATAATAAAGACTTGAATTTATTTTTGCTGTTTGGTAATTTTACTTCGTCAAATTTCTTTATTTTTATTCTTAATTCGTAGCTTTATCTCTCGAATTTCTCAAGTTGACAACTTATAGTCTGGTGCTCATTTTGTAAGAATTTTTATCTTACTCTTTATCTTTATTTTACGTTACCGCTTTTCACTTACACAAGTTAGTAATAATGGTGAATCACCTTGTGCACAGACACAAACGGTTCTGATTATAATAAATGGGTCAACGCGTGAGCGATGAATATTTTTACAGGATCATTCATTATTATGTAGTGTGATGATTCCTTTGATATACTTTACGACATTCTCAACGATAATGACAAAGACTAAATCCCTTGCTAGAGCTAGAGGAAACGCTCCTGCTTCATCCTCAAAAGTGTGGGATTTTTTGAAACTTTTCTCGAATGGCACTAGTTTTAAGACTACTGTCCCTACCCAAAGACCGAGCTTCTGCGTCAAAACCAGTTCGCCACGGCTACGTCTTGCGAACTCGTCCCGTCTCCTAAGGTTTTCTCAGTTACTTTAGTAGCTGCTACCAAGCTTCCAAAAAGGATTACCAACAGTTCGGAACCATCACAAGAATCTGAAATTGCTAATGGTAAAGACATCCGCTCTTCTTTCGACACCTCCTCGCTGCCTCATGTCAAACCTAATTTACCTTGTGGCACACACCTGTTCTTCTGTCAACCAGAATTTGCTTTGGATATGCAAAAGCAACTTCGAGAATAAAACTGTCATGAACCGCCTAGGTTTCAGTTGTATGCTATCATGCAAAATGACTGAGACCACTATTGAAACCCAACTAGCCCTTTGTCCCTGATTTACCTCTTCCCTGTTCTCTGTCTCCTGTCACACATGTAACTGTCAAACATCAATATTGTTTCCTGTCTAACGTCTCTGTTCCGAATAAGGTATCTCCGTTATCCCTTGTCCTTGTAAAACCTATTTAACTTCCGTTTCCTTCGTACCTCTGTCTTTGAACTCCGGTGTAAAACATTAATAATATCCTCTGCATCTATCCCCAAAATTATCTGTATCTATGCCCGCTACTCCAAAGATGTCCCAAACTCAATATGACCAATAATCTGTCTCTGTAAATTTGATCCCCGAGCCCTTGTGTACCCGATCTGTCAATGAATATAAATAACAGTATGTTTATTTATTCTTATTTCTGTATTCAAGATCTTATCTATTTTTTCTGCTTCTCTAAATAAACGTTTCTCTACCTTCATTCCTTTTTATATATATCTTAATACTAATAGATATAAGATTTTCTCTTTGCCTTGTCCTCATCTTAAAATTCATTCTGTTTTGCTCTTGCCCCGCCCCGCTCCTGACAAAATCCGTCGCTTCGATGAATACGAAGCTAAATTTACTGCACTGAAAGCTATCATACAAGATTGGATTATATTAAAAGTCTCAACTTTGGGACTTGAAAACAAACTTTCAGATCAAGCCGCAATGTTCGTCAATCTACAAGTCCAGCCTGAAAAACAAAAAAGAACCTAATTCCAGCATTGATGTCGATCAACTTAGTGATCGGGCAAGTAATGGAAGCATCTGCAGTGAGCCATTTCCCTCTTCGTCAGCTCTTAGCACTATCAAGGCCACTTCTAGGCCAAAAGACTCCCCCAGTAAGCCTGGTTGAACCATGGCCCAAAAGGTTGCAATCAATTCCAGCAAGCTCCCACCAAACCCAACGGTTGTTAATATGTATATACTGTCAGAAATGGAAAGATCACCAGCGCTAAAATCTACATTCGTTTCAAGTTAGCTGGTGTTGACACAGGTCTTATCATCGATATCATTTTTCTTGCCAATGGTATTCTTAGTGCTCTTGTACACGATTTGTATACTCCTGTATTCACCAACATTATGAACATATCCAAAGTCAATGTCACCAAGGTTTTTGATCCTCTAGATCCCGCGCATTTCGACAAACCAATGTTCTTTCGACACCAATGAGGTTCGTACCAACATTGCTGCTGACCTAAACTCAAATCAATGCAAACGCACTCTCTTGTGCCTCCGCAACACTCGTCCCCACCAGGTCAAGACTGTTGGTCATTCTAAGATGAACTGGGTTATATTGTTAAAAAGGATCTTTAACAATGCAAAGAAGATTTTTAAACAAAGAGAAATAGTCATTGAAGTAACTTAAAACCAAATATTGAAATCCCTGTGGTAAAATTGCTAACAATATCATATTTTAACTCTACTAACAACTTGGACAGACGACGCAATAAAGTATCTTTGTCCGGTAATTGTCTGGTCAAAATTAAACTCTATAATTATCCTAACAAAACAATTTTGACGCGGCTATTGTGGATGAAAATCTATAATTGCAAGATTTAGACTCTAACGTTTTTGCCCTTGACAAAACATCGTATGAAACTCAAGTCAATTTTTTACCAAATACAAATAAGCAGCTAAAGAAAACATTTTTCAGAACATGTGTAATCCATCGAATAAGAGTTTTAGTGGGGCTATAGTTTGGTAAATCCAGTTCGTTATCCGTCTAAATCAGAAATACTAGGAATTCTGGTCCGTTATCCGTCAAGATCCAATACGTTTGCGTACTCTGGTCCGTTATCCCTCAAAATCCGTTCACTTCAGGGTACTCCGGTCCGTTATCCCTCAAAATCCGTTGACTTCAGGGTACTCTGGTCCGTTATCCGTCGTTATGCGATACCTCCGAAAATTCAGGTCCGTTATCTGTTCAGATCTGTCACTTTAGGGTCCTCTGGTTACATTTAACTAACAGCCGAAACGGATTACAAAAAATTAGAAACAGTTCTAGAATGTTTCATGCATTCTAAACTTGCATCGGATTATCGGAGTTGGTTTCACAATTAAGATAACACGCAAATTATATGAGAATATCCTTAAACTTGGGTTGGATTTGAAAAACGTGTACACAGAGCCCTCCAAAGTTTCCTAACAATTTGACTTTTTGATATTTTGAAAAGAAATCACATTTCGATAGCATAGGGACATTTTGGAAACATTTTTATTTTTCTGTTTTTTGTTATTATTAGGTTGTTAATCGGGCTAAAAGCGTTTCATAAAAAATGTATAGCTTATTATCACTGTTGTACGAAGTCATAACATTTTGTCCATAACGTTTACAGAAACATTTTTATGTTCGAAACACGCCTCGCATCTTTGATTCTACGACCTACTAGTATAGTCAAATGCTGCTCTAATGGTATGAGTGCTTTAGAGACTGGTTCTAGTCCTGGTGTATGTAATAAAACTATTAACAGAGTTAACTAGACCCACTTGGTTTTATGAGTGCACCGCGTGTTGTCCGTCCGCCAAAGATAACAAGCTGGAATGTCGACTATGTATTTATGATAAGTAAAAAAAACAGAAGTTGAGTTGGCTTTTAGGGTGCTACAAGTACTGTGCGGACCAAAACCGATTCACAAAACTAATAACCGTTGCAGATCTTTCAAAATGGTTAAAATAATCTGAAAGAAAAACAGATAGATACGTAATTACAATGCGTAAAACTGTAACAAATATTGTTAGTCAAAATGCAGTCATTGTTTGTTAAATAATATTTACGCATTTTTTAAATTTTGTTTCGAAGCAATAATTAAATATTTCTCTCTTTTTTCAGTGATCGACCACAGATACATAATTACAAAACATTTGCCTACTATATATGAGCCGTTTCATCTCATTTTACATAAAATATTCATCCCTTTTAAGGGTTTTTCTTTTTCTTTGTTTATAGCAAGATATTTTTTTGTAATCATCAATTATGCCTTACAAACTTAGCCAAGACAAGCAAAAAAACGTCAGATCACTTATACTTAAAGTAAAATCGATTGAAAACATTGTGAAGACAACAGGTGTTTCAAAATCCACCGTCGATCGCAAGAAGAACAAA